>NC_056727.1:370702096-370899596 GCF_019279795.1 Protopterus annectens | reverse complement strand
TTTTATTTTATTCCTAAATATTTTTATTCTTTTCCTTCCTAGTTCTATTTATATTTATCATTAAACTTGATACCTAGTAATTGATTTAACACTAAAGTTTCAGCTTTATTGTTATTGAATTTCAGTAGTGATACTTCTTGAAACATTTCAATTTCCTTATCTATTTTTTGATCGAATAAGTTAAATCTCCTACAGTTAGTAAAATGTCATCAGCAAAAAGCTGTATTTTAGATTGACAGTCACTGTTAATTGAGACTCCATAACTTTTTTCATTGCTTTTTATACTACTAGCTAAGTGTTCAATAACTAATACAAATAATAAAAGGGACAGGAGACACCCTTGTTTTCTGCCTTTGTTTAAAGTGAGTCCTTGAGAAATGTAAGATCCAACTTTAACATATGCTTTGGAGTATCTATGCAGTTTTTTTTAATATTCCAATAAACTGTTCTGCAAATGCAAATGTCTCTAAAGTTTTAAACAAGTAGTTCCAATTTACAGAACCAAAAGCTATTTCAATATCTAAGCTAACTAGGGCTAATTTCTTATTCATTCCATTTGCTAAATCTAAAAGAGTTATTATCCTTTTTATGTTATCATACATTAATCTATTGACTATATCTCTTAATCATGTGGCAAAAATGGAAGTAAATATTTTATAGTCTACATTTAATAATGAAATAGGTCTATATGAGGAGTCTACCTTAGTATCCTTTCCTTGTTTATGTATAGGTAAGATTACAGTACATTTCTATGAGGGAGGAATTATTTTATCACCCAAATTATCCTAAAAACATCACTCCATAAATCTAGAATATTTAATGGAAGCCAACTATATAATTCTATACTTAAACCATCTAACCCTGGGACTTTATCATTTTTACCATTTTTTAAAGCTTCTTTAACTTCTATCAGGGTAATAGACTAATTCAACCAAAATATATTTTGGTCATTTAGTTTGCAAGTATCATTTTTTTAAATAACTGTCAATTTTGTAATCATCAAGATTATTATGCTTATCTTAATTTAGATCTTCATGGAATTTTTTTAAATATTAAAAATTTCTTCTATATCTGAAGTAAGCTTATTAGTGTGAGGATTTCAGATATTATTGATTTGTGCCTTTTTGCTTAACATCTTACTTATATTGGCTAGTCTACATAGATTTTTATGAAGTCATCGCATAACTAAGCAATTTTATTTTTTCTAAAGCTATCTCCACTTTATGCATTAAAACTGTTTGATATTTTGTCATTAATTTTTTTTTTTTACTCAACAAATTTTTATTTTGTTTTTTGAGAAGAAATAAAAAAACAGTAAAATTAGATTACAATTCAATAATAGTAAAAGGAACAAAAACATTATTTACAATATTTACAAGTGACCCAAAGGAGAAACAGTACAATAATAATTAATAAAAAATCCAGAGAAGAAGAAGAGAAAAAAAAAAAAAGTCCACAAAAGTCTATATCTCTTTGAACTCATATGATGGAGATTGTGTCTAGTTGCATTACTTCTATGAGTGTAAGTATTTTATTCCAGGGGTTGTCTGACCATTTTCTGGGGAACATTCTTTCTTCCTTGACTTTTATCTCCTTTTGTGCAGTCTCCTTAAGTAGAAATATAAAGTCTTCAAAACACGGAGGAGTTGCAGATTTCCATTTCCTTGTGATACATTTTCTGGCAACCGCCAGAATAGTACATAAAAGATATTGATCTCTTTTATTCATAACTACTAATTCATCTATATTCAAAAAAATTAAAGACTTTGTTAAAACAAATGTATCATTAAAAATAGCTTGAAGAAAATTGCCAATTTTCTCCCAAAACGTTTTAATACAATCATAAAATATATGAAACCAGTCCGCTTCACAGCTTAAAGAGCATCTCCAACAAATAACATTTTGATTTGAGTTGAATTTAGCTATTTTATTTGGAGTATAAAAGGCTCTATGCAAAAATTTCCAGGTGAAGATTCGCCATGTTTGAGTATTAGAAGTTAGTTTAATGGAGTATAGAAGATTATTTTTACAATCATTTGACAGATTTGTTGATAAACCTCTAGATATAATATGCCAAGTGCTTTGATCTATTTTAGCCTTGTAGACTATTAAAATCTTGTATAGTTTAGATGTTGAATTTGGCCAGTTATGGTTATCATAAATCAGTTCTTGAATATAGTTTATAAGTTTTGGCTTAGACTTGAAGGACGAATCATTAATAATTTTGCATAAATTTTTAGAGCAGAGTAAAATTTTCTGGAGACTTACTCTGTCTACATTTATTATATTAAATTCATTTGTAACTTGTTGACTAGTTAATGTTTTAAGATTATTTATGCATTGGGCCCAACATATGAGATTATTAGATTCCCAATTAATGAGGGTGTTATCATGAATTTTCTTTTAAATTTCTTTGATGTATTAAATGGTAATAACAGTTCAAACCATACTTTTATGTCAGGATTTGAGTTTATAAAGGATCTGAATAAATTATAAATATTATTTAAATATGATAGATTAGTAGGTTTTGTTATGTTATTTTGAAGATTAATGCATAATATATGCCAAAATCTATTTTGTGAATATAGTGTGATGTATTATTTATTATTTTGTTTTCATTTAAAAAAATAATCAAATGCAGAGATTTCCAAGCAGAAGAGAAATTTGGATTTACCCAGTTTAAAACTAGTTTAAAAATGGAGGCTTTGATATCGTCTCTATATCTGGAAAATTAATTCCCCTAATTCCGTGGTCTAATGTGATGAGAAAAAGCAATTCTATTCCTTTTGGATACCAAAGAAAACATAATAGGCTTTTGCTAATTTCTTTCAGAATTTTTATTTGGAATTATAGGTATTGCTAGTGCTATATAATTTATTTGTGGTAGAAGAATCATTTTTATTAGCTGCAATCTGTCCTCAAATTTTAGAATCAATTTATTCCAATTTTCCGACGTGTTCTTATTGAGTTTAAAATTTTATTATAGTTTAGTGTCAGAGTAGTATCTATTTTATCAGATATAATAATTCCTAGATATTCTAAAGTAGAGACTTTTTCTCCAAGTATATGATATCTACTCAAGTGAAAGTCCCCTTTCTGTTAAATAAAATATGTTTTGATTTAGATTTATTAAAACAAAGGCCAGAATTTAGAAAAAAATTTTCCACTTGCATTTCTAGTTCATGAAGAGATTCATTATTTGGTGATAAAGTTAGTAGTATATCATCGGCAAACAACATAACCTTGGAGTTAAATTTATTATGAATACTTAAGCCTTCAATTTTTGAGTCACTGCGTATTGTATTTGCAAATAGCTCTATTGATAAGGCAAAAGAATGGGAGACATAGGACAACCTTGTTTAGTGCCTTTAGTTATTTTGAAAGCTTCTGATGTAAATGGACCTAATTTTACATAGGCCAAATTATCTTTATATATATTCTTTATCATATTGATAAAATTTAGAGGAAACTCAAAAAGTTCTAGAATTCTAAATAAGTAGTCCCAATTCACTGAATCAAATGCTTTTTCTATATCTAGCGTGATTATGAGAGCCTCTATATTATCTCTATTTAATATTTCAATAATGGTTAGGATTCTTTGTATATTGTCATAAGCATGTCTGCCATAGATGAAGCCTGTTTGGTCCTCATTTATGATGTGAGTCAAGGATTTTTTAATTCTATTGACTAATATAGACATAAACAATTTGTAATCGTTATTAAGTAGAGAAATCGGTCTATAAGAGCTACAATGGGAGGGGTCCTTGTTCTCTTTTTTTATTGGAGTAATTAATGAATATCGCCAGGAAGGTGGAATTATGTTTTGAGCTTGAATTTCATTTAGAGACTTATGAAGTAAAGAAATTGCAGAATTTGGGAATATCTTGTATAATTCCATTATTATTCCATATATTCCTGGGGCTTTATTATTATTACTCTCCTTAATTTTGTCATTTATTTCCTTGAGGGAAATCGTTTTCAATATCAATTTTAATTTCTCAGGTAATCTATTTATTATAGGATTGCTAATTTTTGACTCTATTAAAATAGTATTGTCTTTATTGTTTCCAAAATGATTAGTATAATGAAATTTAAAAGCTTCTAGGATATCATTTATGTCTGATACTTTTTTATTACCTTTTCCTTCATGTACAATATTTGTAATATTGTTTTCTATATTTTGCTTCTTTATTCTCATTGCTAAGTTATGTAAGTGTTTTGGAGATGTTGAGAGTGAACTAAATTTTAGTTTTTCCAAAGCCAAATTTGTCTTATGAGTTAAAATTTCATTATATATTTTTTTTAAATCTTCAATTTCTTTTTTTATCACCTGGGAATTCTTTACGTCAGAAGTATTTGTATTAATTTCTGTTATTTGTTTTTGGATACTGTGCAATTCTGATTCCCATTCTTTTGTTTTGTTTTTAAACCAAGATATGATCCTACCATATAAGAAGGCCTTTAGAGTGTCCCATATTATTATATTCTTTAGATCATCAGTAGAATTTATTTCTAAAAAATATTGAATTTCTGAGTCTAGCCATGGTTTAAATTGTTTTAATTTAGTAATGTAAGTTGGTATTCTTGAGGCAAAATTTAGTCTTTTAAAATCTATTTGTAATTTAAGGATTAGGGCATTATGATCAGAGAGTGGGCATGGGATGATAGAAAATTTTATTATCTTCCTATTTAAGTCTGGGGATATAAAAATTTTATCTATTCTTGTTTTAGTATTAAAGCGATAATCACTATGTGAGTATAATAATGAGTTAGATTCTTTGAAACTAAATGTATCAATTAATTTTAAGTTTTCTGTCCATTTCTTAAGGTATTTACCTGTGGAAGAGAGACGTAGGTTCCTCTTGTTGGTTGTCTCAGAACTATCTAGAATACAGTTAAAGTCTCCTCCTACTATTAGAATACATTTATTTACCCTATTAATTAGCTCTATCTGCTTTTTAACTGTAGATAGTCCTATTCCAGGAATCCAATACACATTTACCAGTGTCCAAATTCTATTCTGAAATTTTATTATTAGAATGGAAAGTAACCCTTCTTTATCCTCATAGTTGTAAATAATTTGTGGGTTAGTTACACTTTTCTTCCATAAAATTAAAGCTCCCCTAGTTTTTTTTTTTATATGAGGAGTGAGAGAGAATTAAGTAGTTATTAGGTATCCAGGTGAAGTTGTCATCAGTTTTAAAGTGGGATTCCTGTAGAAATATAACTTGTGCTCTTTGTAATTTTAGATATCGTAGTAAATTTGATCTTTTTATAGCCATTGACATTTAAAGACAACAATGTTATGTCTGTCATTTCTATAGGATATTATATTATAATTTTAAAAGAATACATTAGTAAAGAACTAATATTTATGAGGACCTGTGAAAACAAATATGTTAATTTTCCCCTCTTTTCTCTAAGAAGAACACTGAAATGAACAAAACTGTTTCTTTGATAGTTTAACAAATGTTTCAGTTTGGGCCACTGAAAAAAATAAAAAGTGAAAAATATTGTAACAACATACTTTAATTGACTGAAAAATAACTTTACTACATAGTTCCACAAACATGAAGTGCACAGCACTTCTAATCTGATTGATCTGATAAGATCAAACAGATTTTCCCTCAATGTCGACAATTGCATGGAAAAGGATATTCAAAATTGAGCTCCATTAATTGGATCCTGAAGATATCTTAAAATATTAATATTTGATGAAAGAGTGTATCATGCATTAGTACTATGTTCCTTGAGAAATCAACTCAAAGTAATTAATCTTTTACTAGAAGTTTGTACTTATACTAGAGTTAATGTTACTTTTTTAATGAATGTTCTAAGTAGATGTCTATTACAGCTGGAGTAAATATTTCAGCTTATCTGCCCTCCTTAAATGTGGTTATGATACATGAAGTATGTCAGTTGACCTTCTCTTAACAGAGATAAAATGTATAATAATATATACATTTAGATTATATTTGCATTTATTTTGTTGAACTTCACATTTAAAACAGGTTATTAGTGTGACAGATAGTATTACTATCTTATAAGGGCTAGTCCTCTTTTTTAATTCTTCCTTAATTACTATTCTAAGTAAATTCTATATATCCTCTCTGTGTACATATGTATAAATATACTCCTATATCTACACCAAAACATTTTCACATATAAACACACATAAATATTAAATAATCTTAATGGGTTACCTAAAAATGTGTGCAATATAATTGAGAATTTGTGTGAGCACTCTTGAAAGGGTTGGTACCTTGTTACTGCTGGGAGATGCCTATTTACTGACCTTATTAACCTTATTAGTAGATTAAGTGGCCCATCAAAAGATGCGTGAATATTTTGAATGAATATTCTTAATTCTTATCACTAAATCTTACAGCAATTAGTGAAGAGTACCTATATCTTTTAACTATATTATTTATGAAGTTTCTTGGGAGTGTGATGGGAGTACACAATATTTCAGACTTGGGGTTGTTGAATATTCAGTAACAGGACTCAAGATTGTTCAATGCTTGTTGTAACACATCTTAATACAGTTAATGGTTTGAAATATCATGTACATGACACAAAGAATCCATGAATACATAAATACATGAATACATGCGTCTCACCTCATTCATCAAAACCATGTCCAATCCAATGTCAAAACAGTCAAGAACACTACGCTGAGGGTAAAAGCACCTCAACCCCTAAACCCGTTAAATAACTAAACACTAATAAACCTATTATTTTAAAGCTACTAATATTCTCTAGTAATTTGTATAAAACTAAAGTAATTATATATAGCAACTCCAATATTGCCTTGCAGTGAGACAAGCATAGATTTACTGGTCATTACTGAAGAGCCGTTAAATCTAAAATGCTGTGTAGTGGTTGACTATATCCTGCTTATTACTATACCTAGTATAAGTTCTGCTAACACTTCGATCAGGTATGGTGTGAGGAGGTATGTTATTACTATAGACTTGCACATTACCATCCCACACCATACATAACACTGTAACCGTTTCCAATAAATGAAAGCCAAATCTCATACTTTCAAGAAGTCAATCTCAACCAACTAACACCCAACAAAACACAAGCTCAACAAATGAAGAGAGACCCAAATACATACACAGTGTACTGTTTATGTAAACATTTCTCTAAAACTTTATGAGCAGCTCATGAATGTGTCATAGTGTCTCCCAAAAAATGTATAGTGTGCACATACATTACCTTTGACCCCACCATATTTCCTTTCCTGCTCTTTCCCCATCCGTGACATAAAAGGGAAAAAAAAAACTGTTGATATTACTGTATCATTAGGAATCACCTTGAGCATTTATGGCATAGTGGTGTACCCATTAACTGTTAAGGTGAAGGGTAAATACAGCAGATTGTGCTTATCTTCAAAAATAATACAATTTATACATAGAAGTTAGCACTGCACTTATAACTGCAGAGAATGCACATAGCAAATATTGTTACGTAAATAGACATGTTTCCCAATTGCAGGATGTTTTGATTATAGCTTTATTTTATATTATTGGTGTTTTACTAATTAAATTTTAAGGTCCGTGTAAGTGAAATTTCGCCAAAATACCAAAATAACAAAGTCAGTTCCACATTGCTGCAGGTTAATGCTAGTCCATTATACAGCTCACGATACTAATACTATTTACTAAATACTTGCAGTATAGGTTACAAACAAAGCAAATTCAGTCATTGCTAAAATTAGCACTAACTGCCAAAACTGATAAAACTCTCATCAATTAGCTTGCTCTAGGTTATTAAGCTGTAAAGGAAATTAAATTGCCCATATGAGAGACAAAAAAAACAGGTAAAGAGGTGATATACTACCAACTGTTCATTACTGCATTCGGATGCTTGTAGGCTTCTAACAGCGGAATATGCAGAAGTATGCATGTATCATTCCTGTCAGGTACTGCATTTATAGGCATTTTTTAATTGATAAGTGGGTAAGCTTACCTGACCTAAAATGCCCTTTTACATGGATGACCCAAACGCAGTCTAAATAAGAAGTTCAGAGTCACACAGTAAGAAAATGGGAGCTATCAAAATCAAACCCTGAGCTACAGTCAGTAACTAATCATAGATACAATCTGGCAGCTCCACTGCAATGATTAGTTAGGATTTTATCTCACTTTTAACAGGCATAGCGCAGTTGAAAACTGAATTTATGCATTTGCTTGCATTAGATAACGACACTACCACACTTTTGGTATTTCCCAACAAGAAGAAAGTAACTAAATGGGTTTTTATTTATTTATTTATATTTATATATATATATATATATATATATATATTTTTTTTCCCTTTATTTTAAACATGTGTAGCATACTTTTTCTTTATATGTTATAGATTTATCTGTTCGTACTTTTGCTAAAATCTACTCAATTCTTGAACTACTCAGCTTCTGGAGAACAGATTAAAACATAAAGGGGCTAAGAAGTCAGGTCACAGTTAGCATTTTCATTGAATGTTCTAACTGACAAAAAAGACTCTGCAAAAGTTGTGGCACCACTCGCAAAACTAATGCAGTGTTCTACAAGCCTCAGCTTATAGACATGTTTCTTAACTTATAATGGAATGCTGGGCTATGTTAGTGAAGATATGAGGAAAAAAATTGACTAGAAAGCTCGAGGGTATACTTTGAAGCAATAATAGTCTCCAACTGACAATTAGAATGTTAAAACGCTAGAAGGCGATTTTCTGCCTTTTTTTTTTCTTACCATTCACTTCCTTCTTACTCTATACAACTCTCTCACATATTCCTGAAGAAATATTCAAGGAATGCCCTTTTTTTTAGACAGACTATAAAGAATTGGATTTAATTTAATAAAATTTTGCATAGTAACTATTAATCAATATGTTAATAACTTTATAATAATAGTGGCCTTTCATTTAAATGCTAATACTCTTGTGAGAGTTTAACTAAAGAAAGCTGGAACAGAAAAAAAAAAACACACAACTCTAGCAGCTGAAGATTCTATCAAACCACTACCATATTAATATGTTAACATACAGATTATGATACTTCCTAAATAAAGAGAAAACTAATTATGTGACTGAAGTGTAATGAAATTAAGGCTATGTATAAGAATCATACCTTAGTTAATGCTTTGAGAGAAATTGATTCATCAATGTTCTTAACATCAGTTTTTTGTTTTTTTTTTCTCACATCAGTCCAAGTGTTTTTCGAGGTTCTCTTTAAGGAGGTTGAATTTGACCAGTCCATTTCATCTGGTAGTAGGATTATATTATTGTTTTTAATGAAGGAAGTGGCTTCTTCAATGGTGTTGAATGATCTCATGTCATTACTATGCTGAATTCTAATTTTGTCAGGATCATAAGCTGTGCCTTTATTTTATTTTGTTTTAAGAATTTCACTAAGGGCCATGTTTTCTTTCTTAGTTCCAAGAGTCTTGGTGAATAGTCATTATCAAATCTTATTTGGGATAGCTTGTAAATGACTGGTTTTTTTCTCCATGCAGTTCTCAATATCAGTTCTTTGTCCATAAATGACAGAAATTTAACCACTATAGATCTTGGAAAAGATTTAGTTGAGGCAGAAAGTGATTTTCCGATGGCTCTGTGTGCTCTTTCGATTCCATAAGACAAGTCTTCTTTCAGCCCTAAGATTTCAGGTAGCCATGAATTCAAGAATGAAATGATGTCTTCCCCCTCGGTCTTCTCCGGGACTCCAAAAATTCTTATGTTTGTTCTTCTTTCCCTATTCTCCATATCATCTATTTTGTTTATTAGCCAAGTATTCTGTTGTAATAGATATTCACTATGAAGCTCTTCTTCTTTTAGCCTTCCATCAATATCATTTAGAGATGACTCAATGTCAGTTATTTTTAATTGGTGCTGCTGCAGAATTTCCTTAAAGACTTCAGTTTGTTTTTGGCAACTATCTTTAAGGTTTTCTAGGTTTTCAGTAAACCTGTCCATCTTCAGAGATAAGTCTTGAAGAGTAGTTGATATCAGTTGGATTTCTTTCTTCAGAGAAGAGTCTGAGTGAGAATTCTTAGAGTTACTCATTACTAGACAGCTTAGTTAGTCTTCAGGTTTTTTTGACAGGAAAATTTCGGAATTTCTTCTCCAAAGTTGGTAATTCTATTGTTAATAGTTTCACATATACGATTTATCAAAAATTACTTAGTAATAATAAGATTTTCCTGCTATTTCTAGTATAAATATAAGGAGCTCAAAAACTTGCTGCTATCAGTTAGGCATTAGGCTCCGCCCCCCCTTTGTCATTAATTTTTGATGATTTCAGTATTACCTAATTTCTTTGTTTATTGTTAAACCTTGCTTCATGTATTTCATCTTGCATTTCTAACAAGTCTTTATCCCATTCTTTTATTTTATTACTAGCCCATCTTCCCATTCTATCTTTAATATGCATTTAGGGAGTCCCATAGTATGACTTTACTAACTTGATCATTATGATTCAGGTATAAAAAAATCCTTGATTTGTTCCTTAAGGTAACTCTTAAAGTATTTTAATTTCATCATATATACTGGGATTCTATAAATAATCTGAAATTTCTTTATATCCATTAATATATTAATACTCAGTGCATTATGATCAGATAGAGGACAATGAATAGCTTTAAAATAATTAACTTTATTAAGCGAATCCATAGAGGCATAAATCCCATCAATTCTAGTTTGTGTCCCATGCGCATAAGAATAATGAGTGAAGAACAACTTATCTTCTGCTTTTGCTAGTAAAACAACTAAATTATTATGACTAATCCAACTGTTTAGAGCTTTAGCTGCTGCTAGTATTTTAGCTTTCTTCTGTTCACTTGTATTTTCTATATTAGATATGCAGTTAAAATCCTGTGCCAAAATTAAACTACCCTTCCAATGACTTTGTAGTAAGTTTAAGTGATCTTTAGCCTCTTTTGCACCTGTTCCAGGGATCCAGTAAAATTTGCTAATGTATTTTGCCATTATATTTAATTATTACAAATGCATACATTCCTTTAGGATCTTTAAAGGATTCCATGGCCTTAGGCATCACAGTAGATTTTCTCCAGTTTATAGCAGTTCCTTTCCTTTTATCAAAAGAAGCAGATGATAACATTTCATAACCTAAGTTATTTAAATATTGTATATTTTAACTATCAAGTGAATCTCTTGCAAGAATATAATGTCTCTTCTGTTTAATTTTAGGTATCTCATTAATAATTTTCTTTTGTTGCCATTAGTTAGTTCATCTACATTAATAGATAACAGATTAAAACTCTCCATACAGTGAATTTAAAAAAGATTTCTTTTGAGAGATAATATGAAACATTTATCCACCATATTAATTTAATTATATATAAAATGCTAATGTATTCCTCTGACACTATCTTGACCTTCCAGATTTTCTTGAATTCTTCCTTTCTACAAACTAAACTACTAAAATTCAAAAATAATAAAAACAAAGACAAGTCTATAACTGTATATATAATACTAATAAAACACAACCTACCATGGATACCAAAGTTCCTAGACTGCCTGTTGACTACTAAACTATTGCTCAATCTAGCAACACCTAAAAATGCATCCAAAAATAGCCAAAAGCTATTGTGCATTATAAATAATTAATATAATATTATATATGTCAAAATAATAAGAGACTATTTTGAGTTATATATTTTGTAATTTAAAACTATTCTCTCCATTGCTACATACAAGTTTAATAATCCTATTCTATTACTCATAGACATTAAATAATCTGAAAAAATAGTATATTATATATCTATTTATATAATAGTAGTATAAATTGCACATTTAATATTCCTAAAGCATTCACTCATTCAACATTGTTATAACTAGATCTATAAATAAATAAGTATAACAGAGAGGGACCTGAAGAGATAAAGCTATATGCAAGCTTATAGGCCACAGCTAATTTTATCATACTAAACTATAATACAAGTGAGAGATCAATGTACATATATATTTATCATGTCAAAAGGCGCACACATATTTTATAGCACTAGCAAAAAAGCTTTAAATACGTGCCTATATTTCAAATTTCTGTAATACTCTTACCACATCAAATATCAACATATTAAACAAAACATTAGCTTATTAAACTACTTCATAAAAATATGCACATTACTGATGTTGATCAGAATGTCTTATTATTTCTATGGAGTAAAAAAAAACAATTGCAGTTTATATTGTATTCTAAAGTTAGACTAAGTGTTCAATTTAAATCCCATTCTCCTTTCCTGGATTCAAATATATTGAAAAGTCTGCTTCAGTTTCTGTCATATTGAATGTACGGATTCAGCAATAAAACACTCACATTTCAACGTTAACTTATGAAAATGAGTTATTTGAGGTCATCCTAATGAATCTAATAACATCCAACATGTAAAAAGTCTCAAAGTTCACATGACCAAGCTTCAAATCTCAGCTTTCATATTATTTTTAAATATTTTATATGATTTTCTATGTAAATTATATGAGCTCTTGTACATTCACATTTCCGTCATATCCAAGTATATGCAATAGACATCTTTCTTAAAAGCAGTTTGTTATTGAAATATATTTTTGTCTTATTTTCCCACTAGTATTCTACCTTATTCTATATATCTTGGATTTCAAAAATCTCACATCAAAGAGCTATTTAATTATCAGTTCTCTCTTAAATATTATAGTAAATGTACATATTTCTTAATTTACTGATACTGATATTTTATTAATCTTACAAACTAGATATTGCATTCCTTATGTATATACATATTCATGAAATGTTTACTTTTATTAATTCTAATATAGCAAGCAATCTTGACTACATATAAAATAATTCCTGCTTATTTAATTTGAATGCATGTGTTTAGCCATTGTGAACTGCTTGTCTGATCTAAGCTTTACATTCTGACATCAGAATCTGCCTTCAGCATTTGGAAATGACAACTCACAGCACATAGCAGCTACTAATTTCTTCTGTAAATCTCATTCTTCTTAGATCTTTTAAGCTGTTCTACTCAGTAACAAACATCTAAATGTACTTCCTTCATTTAGTATGTACAGTTAATATGTATAGTTAAAGTTAATAACACTGCAGCATAAGCTGTTAACATGTAAAATGTTAGCAAATTATATGTTACAACATAACTATATATTATACATATTATATGTTATAACATTACTATAGCTTTTGTCCTACCAATTCTTCACTTGTAAGAAAAGAAAAAAATGTTGTTTTGAGTAGATTTCTCACATATATATGTTTTCTTGAGAAAAGAAAAAAAAATAGAAATTCTTTTTCTTCTTTCACAGACATCAGTGATTAACTTTGGCCTAGGTTTTCTTCAGCACAGCTGAAGGTAGAAAATTTGTAGCATTCTGAAGAGATGGATTTTTTTTATTCTCAGTCTTTTTCTGTGTGTCTATTGTTTTATAAACGACCTGTGAAAAGAATGTGTTACACAGGAACAAGGAAAATAAAATCACCAGCACTTTAACATTTCCAATTAGCATATTACTTAGATTTGACATTCACTTAACTCAGCAATGCACAAAGTAAGTGATTTTGAATAAATAAAATAAAATTCTTAACTTATATAGCTTTGAAGTTACCAATACTAGTGCTTATAATATAATGAGATTTTCTTACAGACAATATTTGTTTAACATTTAGAAACACGCTTATAGGTTTAATAAAATTAAATATAGTACATTATTTCACTGTAAATATAGTAAAACAGTAAAACTAACCCTTTACATTCATCACCATGAAAACATGGTTTATCTAAAAATATAAATATACACTTACATATGTTTTGAGGTTTAAAGTCCAGTACAAACCTTTTATTTAAAAGGCAAATCTATTGTTTCAGAAAATAATACTCCAGCAATCAGTGAACAAGAGTCATTTGTTTTTAGGCTTTTTTAGTTTTAGAAGCAGTTTTCCAAGAATTCATCTCACTCTGTCTCTTCAGAGATATACTGTTCCCCTCAATTTCTTTAGTATTAAGGATTTTATTGCTGTTAACAAAAGTGGATGCCTTTTCATTAGATTTTCTTTTACTTGTTACTTTACATGAATAGTCATTGGGATAATTCAATAAACCCTACATGGACTGATTCTCTATATAGGGCTAGTGTTGCAGCCCGAACATGGAATATGGCTGCCGAGCGATCCAGGAAACAGGGCTAGGGACGTGGACGAGTGGGCTGACACCGTGCAAACATGGTGCTGGTCAAAACCATGCAAATGAGGTGATTTTGCAATCCAGGAAGCATAAAGGCATCCATGTAAGTGCTGTGTCTGCAGGAAAAATGTAAGCGGTTAGTAACCATGTAGAGGACTATAAAATTAAAACAGGGGCTGTAACAGCCCAAAAAAAGCTTGTATATGTGACAGTAGACATGCAAATGGCCAACTCTATGGCCATTGAGACTAAAAAGTAATGCAACATATCAAAAGGAATCTTTTTTTTTAATACATATGCCATGTTTAAGTTGAGCACAGTAATGTGCAAACATGCTATTTTTGCAAAAAAAATGTGTAAAATATAAAATATAAGGTAGAGAAATTAATTGCATTATAGTGCCCAGCATACATAGTCATACAATGGCAGATTATAGTGGTAGCTAAGGAGATAGGACTTGGTGTAGTGTTGTATCCAAGATATATGTAATTAGGTGTATGTAAATGAGCCAGGTTTATTGAATAGCAAAAAGGGCCATGGTGTTCTGTAGGTACTAACCGTGGTAGGGCTAGAACTGTGTTGGTGTAGGAAGAACAGATAGCTTACATCAAAAGGGGGTGTGTCACACCTTCTATAACCTGATTGGAGCTTAGAGGCACCTGTTTGCACTCAGCTAAGCACATCTAAGTGGGGGGGCTGTCTGAGGCTGCTAAACTGTGCTTACCCCTGTGGTGGATGTTTTAGCTGGTTAAAGAAAAGCTAAGTGTGACCGTCTACAGAGGAGGGCCCTTTGTGCTCAGCAATGTTTACACTAGCTCTGCAGGTTTGTGCGGACTGCTGCAGGGCTTAGCAGTGGAAGAAATTAAAAAAGGGGGGGAATAGCCTGGGAAAGCCAATCCAGCATAAATGGCTGATAAGCCCTGTTCCACTGAAACTGGCCCATTCAAACCCTTCAATAGTATAGCTGGCAGGTGGAATGCATCATAGTCAGCCAATCACACAGTCTGCAGCATACCAATATAAAGTATGCATGCACCCTTCAATCTGAATTTTCCTACATACTCTGCACCATTGGAGTACACATTTGGGAATTTTAACTGACAAAATGATAGGGGTTGCTGCTGCTCTGCTATATCTGTATGCACTATAGGCTGATGTCAGTGATGATGATGATGCTGACAACAGGGCCATGTGAGGAGTAGAAGAGTGTTCAGGCCCAGGGTAACCTTGCAGGGGCTACATGAGCTTGAGATAATAGAGCACTACAGGGTTGACAGGGACATACTACAGGAACTCACCAAGCTCTGCCACCTTCACCTCAGACCCAGAGCCAACAGAGGGGGACCCAACCCAGTGGAAAACAAAGGTATGTGTAGCCTTAAGAATACTAGCTATAGGTACTTTCCAAAGACCTACTGGGGACATCATGGTGATCTCACAGGCATACACATCTAGGGTACTCCACCAGTTCCTAGATGTCATGCTAACACATACCAGTAAGCACATTTATCTTCCCAACACCCCTGAGGAGAGGACTAGCAATATGTGTCTCTTCCACCATGTATCACACTACTCAGAAGTACTGGGATGTCATAGACTGCATCCATGTGCACATTCAAAGCACCACCTGATGAGGAGGGTAGAGTCTACATTAACCACAAGGGGTATCACTCCATCAACTGCCAGGTCATGTGCAATGCCCAGGGCATTATCATCAATGTGTGTGCTGGCATCCCTGGCAGTTATCATGACTCCCACATCTGGCATGCATCACAGCTGTACCAGGCATTTGCCAGGAGGGACATTCTCTATGGCCATTTAGTACACACACCAAATGAAGAATGCCATAATGAGGCACATGCACAAACTAGGGGCATCATAGAGCATGGTTTGGGTTGCTCAAGTCATGGTTTTGCGGCCTTGACATATCTGGTGGAGCCCTGCAGTACTCACTAGCCACATGTGCACATATGTTCATACTATCTGTCATGTTACACAATATGATCCTGTGTAAACAGCTGTGACAGGAACATCACAGGGAAGGGAGACACAGCCCCCCACCATTGCCAAGGTCCGCACAAGCATGGGGGGACTTGGAGGAGGAACCTCTGCTCTTGTCCCTGTAGGCAGATGTAGGCATGCCCAGTTTGCTCTGGTCTTGGCAAAGAGGTAGCGCATAGCACATACACTGACAACCTAGGGACCCAGGGACTGACACCTCACTCTGACTCACATATGTACAAATCTGTACATAGACATAAAGAAATAGGCGCAAAGGCCCAAAAACAGGGACAATTATTAAATATTGCTCTTACAAACATAGAAAGTTGGTATAATAACAGGTTTTGCAGTAGCATGAATTCTCTGAAGGGTAAGAAGTCTGAAACCCAAATGTCTGTCATTACTTTCTAACTTCAGTCCTTAATGATTTGCCAGTAATCTTCAAGACAACCACAATTTTATGAAAAATGAAGCCAAAATGTGAGGCAAACATTTGGACATTCGGCAAAAATCTGTACAGTTCAGAGGTATGTTCCCCTACCCCTGACACACCCGTGTTTCCATAGAATTGCAGTAACAGTTATGTCTGTACGGTAATAGCAGCAGACCACACATTCTCAAGGCTGTCCCAATCAACTTGCTAACATGTTCCATTTCCACAATATGCAGGGGTCAGTGTGCTAGGTATATGTGTGGTTAATAGTGTCAGGAAGTAGACAGCACTGACTGGTGGCTGTTGTGGTTTACTGGGCTAAGTGCATGACTGCGGGTGACAGGGTCCATTGTTCCAGACTGGCTGTGCCTACTATTTTGCATGTCAGCTATAACTACAGTAGGAGTTCTACAGGCTGTTGAGATGTCAATATTTTTTACTGCAGGAAATCTGGACAATGGAGGGACAGAGCCACAGATATGGACAGTACACAGCTCTGAGTAACCTAGATGGTGCCTACTAGAACAGCCAGTTGTGACAAGTCAGTATAGTGCCAGGATACAAAGGCTGCCACGTAACTGTGTCAGTACTCACAACAAGTCAGTGGGCACCATCCATACCCCACAAATGTCAATGTTTCTCAGAATGCCCACAAGTATGCCTCACATATCTGTTCTGCTTGTCATAACATTGCATTTGTCTGGCAAACTATTGGCTAAACAATACAGGTTTATGTAAAAACATCAATGACAGATGGATGAGATTCAAACTGCATACCCATAAGAAAATGGAAGCTAATACATAACCAGTCTACCAATTGTCTACGTTTGCAAGAGCAATATTAAGCTGCTGTCCCCATGTCTGGGCCTGTTTCCAACTGTGATATATGGTCCTGTCAAGATGTCTGCCTGTAAGAGTTAGAAAGGTATGGCCAACATATAGCCTTAGAAGAACAGTGCAACACAAAATGGCTAAGCACCAGAGCAGATTTATGGGGCAGAATACTGGCCAACCTGCTAAACAGGTACACTTAAAGGTGTGTAGTCTGTAACCCTGTGTGGGATGTTTCGAGTTCTACCCCAGTCACACCATAACTACAACTAGATAAGAGCAGCAACTGTGGACAAAGCCTGCAACTTCAGCAGAGCAGGACAAAGGTCCACATATAAGGGGAAGGAGGAACCACTGGCCACACAAATGTAGAATGTGCAGACTACAACACATCATGCAGTAGCATGGGTTTGCTGCAGTGTATGCAGTTAACAGACAAATGTCTGTCAGTGGTTCCTCACATAAATCTCTATTGATCTGCTACTGACATACCAGGACATCACAGTGGTGTGCACAATGTACCTCACATATTATGCAAAACTCTGTTCAATCCAATACAGTCTGTACCCATCCTAGATATGACTCAGTTAATATAAATAGCACACAGCCAGGAGATCCCTCGGCCAGTCTATCACTGAGGTGCTGGACTGTTTACAAAGGCTCATCAGCTAATCGGCTGTGGCACACAAAATCCTGGACCAGAGTGGAGTACAGGTAGGTCTGGACTGGAGTCCAACTCTTACTATTGATGGTCATACTGGGCATGATCCTACACTTAGCTTCTGTCAGCCCATGTCTGAACCCACATCTGACTATACAACTGGGGTGTACATATATCTCTTCTGCATACAGACAGCTATGTACACCTTACCTATCTATCCCCACCCCCACCAGACATGTTTACCTTATCTATCCATATGTGGTACATATAAGATTTATCTGGATCTGTTGACTGTGATATACATACAGATATATAGGTAACATATAGAAATATATCAGTTATAGAGAGGCAGACATGGGGTGGAGAAACAGAGACAGAGAGAGAGAGAGAGAGACAGAGAGAGACCCTGAAAGGCATACAGTGATGTACTGTAACAGGCACACATACACCAATTTGAACCAGTAGCATATGCAAATACTATGGTGAGGCCCATTGTGTAATAGTAGGTAGGGAGGGGTTGTAATCTCACATCAGTCACCGTGTGTGTGTGTGTGTGTGTGTGTGTGTGTGTGTGTGTGTGTGTGTGTGTGTGTGTGTGTGTGTGTGTGTGTGTGTGTGTATGTTTCTGTATGGATTACATGTACAGCAGAATACACATACCCAACAGGCCTATGTCTGTGTAATAGCCACCCATATTTTGGCCCTGTGACTACTGTCCTCCACAACAGAGGTCTCCCTGTCAGGAGCTACTGATGTCATCCACCCCAACAGCACTGCCGGACACTTTCTACATGTGTAATTGTCATGGTGCATGCGATAAGTACATACTGCTATAGTGTAGAGAGGTAGATAGGTAGTGGTTCAATTTCCAGCAATGCCAACTGAGTGCGTGTGTGTGTGTGTGTGTGTGTGTGTGTGTGTGTGTGTGTGTGTGTGTGTGTGTGTGTGTGTGTGTGTGTGTGTGTGTGCAAGTATATTTCCTTCTGGCTTTGTGTATGACCTGCCTATGTGTGTGCAATGCCAATACATTTCGAGTCTTGTTCCTCCCTGTTAATCCCCCCATTGCCCTATTTTACAGGGCCTGTTGATGTCATCCACTTTAGATACAGCATTGGACACTTTTTAGGCATATAAGCTTTGTGGCACACATGATACATATGTAGCACTATAGTACATACAGCTAAATAGATATGGGTTCTAATCTCAAGACTGCCAAGTGTGTATGCATGTGTGAAGCATATCCCTGGTGTGGGTGTAGGGTTTTTATACCATTTTAAGGCCTGTTCCACCCTGCTGGCTCCCCCATTGCATTAATTTACAGGGCCTGTTGATGTCATCCACCTTACATATAGCACTGGACACTCTGCAGGCATATAAGCTCGATGGTGATCACAATAATTACGTAGCACTATAGTACATACAAGTGGATAGATAGGGGTTCTAAGCTCAAGACTGGAACCCGAGTGTGTGTGTGTGTGTGTGTGTGTGTGTGTGTGTGTGTGTGTGTGTGTGTGTGTGTGTGTGTGTGTGTGTGTGTGTGTGTGTGTGTGTGTGTGTGTGTGGATTGGTTATGCCACTTTGAGGCCTGTTCTGCCCTGCTGACTCCACCCATTGCATTAATTTGCAGGGCCTGTTGATGTCATCCACCTTAGATGCACTCTTGACACTCTGAAGGCCATACCTCCCAACTGTATACAGTTTTACAGAATGTCCAGATTGCCTCATATATTTTGTCTGTGTGTCATAAAATTATGGTTTCCTGGCAAATCATTGGCAAAGGATTAGGAGCTGAAGTCAGACATCTGAGTGTCAGACTTCATACTCTTTGCAAAAGTAATGGTAATACGAAATCTGTCACTCTATCAGATATCTAGGTTTATAACAGCAATATGTAAAAACTGTCCCTATTTTTGGGCCTGTATCCCCCATTATTGAAGGCTTTGTCAACATGTATTATTCTAACAGGTTGAGAGGCATGCCTCAGGCATATAAGCTCCATGGCATAAGCAATAAGGACATAGAACTATACTACATACAACTAGATAGGTAGGGGTTGTAATCTCAATACTAGCAACTGCGTGAGTGTATGTGTCTGTATATGCATAGCATGACTGTCTTGCCTGTGTGTGTGTGTGTGTGTGTGTGTGTGTGTGTGTGTGTGTGTGTGTGTGTGTGTGTGTGTGTGTGTGTGTGTGTGTGTGTGTGTGCAATGTTTATACCATTTTGTCTGCCTGTGCCACCCTACTAACTCCACCATCACCGACCTATTTATGGCTTACAGAAGTCGTGCACCTTAGATGCAGAGTTACACATTTTTAAACACAATAGAACTGTGGTGCATGCAATATGTATGGTGGGCTATACTGTACATAACTAGACAGATAGGTTGGAATGTATATCCCCCTGCAGCAGTGTGCGTGTGCAACATGGTTATACAATTTTAACTGTATGCTAACCCCCCAGTGGCTATCCTTACAGCACCTGCAGATGTCAAACACCTGAATAGTACTGTTAGACACTTCAAAACTGTGGTTCATGTGCTATGTATATTGCACTATCTTATGTATAACTAGCTAGGAAGGGGTTCAACTATCAACAAGTGCAGTTCATGAGTGTGTGTGTGTGTGTGTGTGTGTGTGTGTGTGTGTGTGTGTGTGTGTGTGTGTGTGTGTGTGTGTGTGTGTACATATGTATTTCCCCTTGCAGCAGTGTGCCTGTGTTAGGGCCACAAACATACCTCTCGACTCCTTACAGAAAGACATCTGGAGAAAGCCGTACAGAAAAATGGGACAAAGCCCAAATATTAGGGTCAATCTTTAAATATTACTCTGACACACTTACAAGGTAGATAGCATAATAGGTTGTGCATTCGCATACATTTTCTGAAGGGTATGAAGTCTGACAGGAAAACATTTGTTATTATTGTGTAACATCAGTCTTTAATGATTTCACACTACTTTGCCAGAAAACCGCAATATTATGGCAAATGGAACAAAAATATGTGGTAAGCATCAGAACATTTTGAAGACATCTGTAGAGGTGAGAGTTATGGCCACCACCTGTCCCACCCCGCAGGTTGCAGTCCATGTTTAGCCAGGTGTGACCTGTGACAATGACACAAACAATACAGAGGTCCCCAGAGTGTAGGACAACAAATGTTTTCTAAAGTTGTCTACTATTTGTGTAAAGCAGTTATTTCACATCAGAAGCACCTTACTGGTCTGAGAAATACCATAACCTATGGTAATGTGACACAAAGAAGCTGTTATACTGGCAAATCAAGGGAAGTCCTGTCTGTTGCACTTGCAGTGAATTATGGTATTCCCTGCCAAGTGTCACGCTACTATAAGATGTGTCCTACATTCCACATTTGATAAGGTGGCAACCCTACTCTGTGTTGCCTATGTGTGTGCAATATGTAGACATATGTATGCCCTGTGAGTAGCTTCCAGCCACAATGACCACATGTATGAAGGCATGAATGCTAACTACTACCTGCCACATATGTAGGTACCGCCTAAAGGTGTGGCAACTGTGAGTAGTGTGCTGCCTGTCACTGACCCACAAACTGATGTTAACACACTGCAGTGGGGTCATACAGTGGGTATGGAATGGTGGCCAGGTCCTGGCTTCCAGGTGAATGCAGAAAACAGTACCATCATAACATATAGCGAGGACATGGACCCACTAATTCCCACATGAACGACAACTCCATAAATCCACAAACTGTATTGACAGACCTGGTTACTCAAGTTGATAACATTGTTGCATTCGGCCATCAAGTAGTGGCAGTGGTCAGAAAAGGCTTGGACTTAGTTCACCACATAGGTAAAGGGACTGCATCCAGCTAAATGTGGAAATTACCTCTGTATAGTCCTCTGTCAGTACAACAATACATTAGCCACATGGCCGTTCTGGTATGTACCTATGCAGACATCTGCACCAAATTAGAAGGCTATGTTAACACCCACAAAGGTTACACACAGCCTTAAACACCTGCTCTATGCAGACAGTCTTGAATCAGTACTGCCCCACTCAGTATCAGACATTTTGTCCACAGGTGCGCTGTGGCATGCCTAAATGGCAATGTTGTACCAATCCTTCAACAGCTGCCCCATATATGTCAGTATAACTCTGTGTGCATTACCATCACAACAATCTTGAATCACATATGAGACATCAAAAAACAGCTGGAGAAACAGGTTTGTCTCTCAGAGGCTGTCCTGTCTCAGGAATGCATTCCCTAAACATGTCAAAGAGTACAATGCAGACCCTCATTAACTGCATCAAGGTTGAGTGGATGGGGAAAAAAACATCTGTCCCAGGGATCCAAAGTGTGTACAGCAATGCCAAGGTCAACAGGTGCTGATTGATGATTCTATTGGGGATAATGTACTGGCTAGGCTTGAAAGGGCCCCAGGGCCAGTACTCTAGTAACCTCCTCTATACCTATGAACCTGTGATCCTACGGAACTCCCAGGTGAAATGTATCAAGAGTAGCACACTGTGTCAAGGGGTATGCATGCAAGGTTATGCTGTCTGCCCCCATTGCTCCTCACAGACTGTTCCACGCATATGCACCTAGGTAAACATGCAAATATACAGCCATATCTTGGTGATGAAAAGGTCTCTGCATTCCCACTCTGCTATCCTGAGCTCCCGTAATGGCAGCAGCTCACCATGACTTACACACACAAATACCTGGAATGGAAACAGAATAAGGTCTGTGAGACAACAGTCAGTCAGCAGTACTAACAGCAATAAAGCATCATGGCACAAAGGTACATAAACTTTGATGTGTATGCATGACAATTGCCAGCAGACAGCACCTTACAGGGCATAACACTATTACACTACAAACTGCCATGACCTGTACTATATTCAAAAAAAACCAGCGGCCAGCAAGATAGTTCCAATGCTTTATTCAATCACAAAATGGACATGAAAATGTCCTATAGCAATAAATTGCACCAATTTCAAACCAGTTTCGGCATAAAGCCTTACATCCAAGAATCAAAATAAAGTATTCGACTGAGTAAAACTATATGAAAAAAAAATAAATACATTAAAGTATATAGTAATGGTTATATTATATTGAATATAGAAATACATCTGTCTGAGCCATCTGTGTTGTGTGTACCAATAGGACAACAACAAACTGAATTAATTCATAAATGGTCATTAAGACCTGGAAAACAAAACCCCCCAGATGGATTATCAATATTTTCCTTAAAAGGTAGTGTTCTCCAAACCTTGTTTGATAGCTTCTACTCCCCACTATTAGTTCGATAATAGTAAACATAAAATACCTAGATATATAATATATAAGTGCTGCATTATTATTATGCTTCACTTATTTAAGGTTTTAGGCAGCTTGGCATGCGAAACCAGTTTGAAGGTGGGTTTATTTTATTGCTATAGGACATTTTTCATGTCATTTTGTGATTTTAAAAAGACATAAACATCTTCTTGCTGTTGTTGGTTTTTTGTTTGGTTGGCCGTGCAAGCTCTACGTGAGGGGTATGGTGTTCCTGCTGTACTATATTCACCCTGTGCATCAGACACATATTAGCATGTCCCTGCATCGATGGGATGGATAACAGGGATGTGGCACAGGTAACATCACATGCACAGGGTGTAATGTAGGGTTGCCGAAGGCCTAGGCTATGCCATACAGTTGACATCATGTGTGTGTGTCTGGAGGGGTGCTGGTCATCTGGGCCATGGAGACAGTGATGTGTGAGTGTGTGCATGTGCACAGTCAAACCATGTGCTAGCCCTACACAAGAGTATGTTGGACAGCCATGGACCATATATGGCAGACTGTACAGCTCACTGTCTCTGGCCACGAACATGGGAACTGGTTCTGCCAGGAGTGGCACTGACAACATCATGCCCAAGGCCAGATGCGGTACTACTTTCTGACAGTGACCTTTGTATGCTGGGTCTGTGTCCCTCACAGGACTGCACAGGACCATGTGCCCATGGCCTGCCATGTTGTGGGGTGGACAGTACCCTCCCTATTGTAGTGCTGGTGGTACTGCCACTACGGAAGTGTGACTGTGCATGGCCAAGTGGGCTCTTAGCTAATATTATTGCTGACTTACATCCATATGCCAATGCCTTAGTCCCACCACATGTTCAAGCACAGATATTGGACAGTTAAGGACTGACAATGTCTCACCCCACTGTCTATCCACTACATCTGCGAAATGGTATAAGGCATCACCAATGCTGTGGAGGGAGTCATGCATGTCAGGCAGTGTGGCATCCATGACCCTGAGCATCCTTCTGGCATACCATTCACAATGTGCCCCTGCCTCTATGAGGGACTGACACATGCATTCGGTGACACATGCTGTGACACCTCTGACAGGGGCTGGATGGGCAGCAGTCCTCCTTTGAGCACCCCGTCAATCTGCCTGTGTGGGACCTCATCAGCTCTCTGGCTTTGGCTAATGTCTGCATTCACAGATGCCATTGTCCCCAGACTCCCTGTTCAATGCCACCACCCTCTGACTGTCTAATATATGTGACTGCTGGGGACTGCATATGTGTGGGCATACTGATTGTGTGTAGGGACATTGGGGTGGAAGTGGGATGTCAACCAATGGGACAGATTCAGCCCCCAACAACCCCACCTGTGCCTCACAATGGCCATCATTATCATCAGAGTTCAATGAGACACTGACATCAGGTTGCTAGGGGGACACACTCCAACCCCCATGGTCACCTGTGAGGGGAAGACAACTTGACTACATGAATTACTGTACTATAATATTTGCTGATCCACACACACACCCACACACACACACACACACACACACACACACACACACACACACACACACACACACACACACACACAGGTGAGGAGCAACAAAGGCATTATACAGACCACACCTTCTGACTGATGTCATGCACAACACACAGTCAGACCACAACAGACACACTCTGGACAGGCCCTCAACAACATGCAGTGCAGCTACGTCCAGTTAATGTTGCTAGTACTATACACCTGTGAGATACATGACAAGTCAGAGTATGTGATGGACCTTCACCTAACACACAGTGCACCCATTTACACAATAGTAATGCACCCCTGGCTACACCTATACAAAAGTATGTGCTAATATGTAACTGCTCCTGAAAATATGCTACAGTGATTACCAATTTGATGCACTGCAGTGAACCCCACCACAAGTGAACATGCACATATTGCAATATGGCTAAGCTTAACAGTCATGTGCATGGCAGTCTGGCAGCCCTTAATATGCCTAGAGTATAGGTAAGCCATAACATGACAATTCCACACTCACTGGCTACAGGTTGATGTTCCCCAGCCACACCAGAGGTACCTATGGATTTGTGCAGAGAGGTACTGTCAGCACACACACATGTGGCATTGGCACAGGATAATATGTGAATTTATCAACGTGTACAGTACAAGCTGTGATACTACCCAAATTGCTGACATTCACAATATGTGTACATGTGTGCATTACAAAACCCCACCTACAAATGCAGATTGACCTGACATATGCATACAGGTATGCAGAGGCTGCCACTATGAGTGCTACAGTATTAACATGATGACCACTGGAGGCTTACCTGGATGCTCCTCAGCTGTGGAATCTGTGCCACCCACCTCCACAACATATGTACTGATGGTTTCCTGTGAGCTAGTGGCTGAACCCAGGTTTGCCAGGAACTCCTCTGTGGCTGAGAGTGGTCACTGTGTAGCAGGCCCTCACCCTGAGCCAGCACAGTCCCTGGCCACAGCTGCACCCCTTTGCTGTGCATGGTGTATGAGATCAGTAACACAGTGTCGGACCTGTTTGTAGCTCCTGTCCCAGTGACCCACATCATTCACTGTTGCTACCAGATCTGCCCACAGTGCAGCACATTTTTGCTGGTTATGGTGACTCCTTGACAACAGCACCCGATGATGGAGTCTCAGGGCATCAATAAATGCAGGGGTCTCAATTTCTGAGAAGGGCGGGTTGCAACATCTGTAGATTCCCACCTGAAAGATATGAACAGGGGAACACATCACAGGACTGCATGCATTGCTCACCATTATGCACAGACTGTACATCCACTTTTTCCAGCATTATCCACTGCTAACCACCACAGCATACCCCCACCATCTATCAGCACAGTATGTCTGCGAGTATGGGCAACATAGTGCAAACACAGCATGCATTGCCTCCCTGATCCTGATGTTTCATTCTACTTACTGTATGTGCTATGAGGTGTGGCAATGCAATTATCTCAAAGTTACGGAACATCGAATACAATATGGTCAACACCATATTATCAAAGTTCCGTAACTTCAAAAAATAAAAAAAAATTTTGAAACATCAAATACTTACCCTGATGGTCTTAAGCAGGGGTGCAAGCCCCCCTGCGCCCCCCACACTCCCTGCTACTTAAATATACCAACTCCAAGATCACGCTACAGTGCAGGAAAGGGAAATTTTCCCTTTCCACACCATACTCAGTTAAAGTGCGATCTCGGAGTTGGTATATTTAAGTAGCGGGGTGTGGGGGGTTTAGAGGGGCTTGCCCCTCTGCCTAAACACCCTTTAATTGTTTGTTTTTTTTTTTTAGGGTTTAGTAGAATTTTGATGGTTTAATGGTTTGATCACTAAAGTTCAATCTTTCGTGATTTGGAGCATTAAACTTTCGAGATTCTAATATATAGACCTGTTGCAATGCATGTACCTGTTGCACCTATTTGTGCTTGTTCATAGCCTGTCTACGTGATCTGCTGTGGTGTCAGCCTCCTACTGTATTATTAATCACCTGGTATGTAGGCCCACCAGTCAGGTCTCCCTGGTCTTCCTCCCTCAGATTGTGGACTATATGGCTGGACAATGTCCTACAGTTTCCCCAGCCAGTGTGGTTGATATGGGTGGTCTGGCACTGTGTATCATCTCCCTTATATACACGGATGGATAGCCATCTACAAACACCACCAAGGAACACACTGTATGAGAGATGCAATGACAGTAGGAACCTGCAGTCCATGATCTCTCCCTGTCAAGGCTGCATATCTGTCCCCAAATAGGTTGTAAACACAATTAGTACACCTCACACACCACCCTCACCTACACAAACACACAAACATCTGCCGTGGTCCTCAACATACACATCCACAAACAAAGGGGATCTCTGAGGCAAAGCCACACATGAACACCATAGCCATACACAGCAAATACCACAGATGGCCACACACCTGTGTCTCACAACCACAAAGGTGTCAGCCCATGTCAAACTTGTTACATATAGAGAACTCCAGTTGACATATTGGTGGGCCTCTGACCTGGCTGTGCTTGTGGATGGTCACAGTTACTTGTGTGTCATGTGACAGACCATATTGCATATGCACTGCCATCTCTCACCAGTAGGTACTGTCATGGGTCTATCACAGTACATGTCGGTGTGCCTAACCTGACATGTATGTCCGTGGACGTAATGCAGTGAGACATGAGTGAGCACACTAGTCATGTGTTCCAGGCAGGTATGTCCCTAGCCTTATGCAGCATTATGCTGTCACACAGACAGATGCACAATACAATCAGGGAATGATTGCCATTAACATAGGCACATTTATCCTGTGATATTCCAAGGGTTCCAGCACCTGTGTGTCTGGGAAGATATTGGTAACAGACCACGATGCTCTGCAAGAGATGGGCTCCATCTGTCTTCACTGGTCTTTGTGCATCTGGCAGTGGTTCTCACCAGACCCATAGTGGATCCATTAGTAAAAGTGCTGCAGTTATCACTACCAACATATAAGTGTCAGTGCAGCACACATTGAAGGCCATGCTGCTAAATGCTAGAGGAGTACACATGACATTGCTCTCATTGGAAGAAATCCTAATGCTGGGAGCTGCAGACATTTGTGCAGTCACACAGACCATGGTTCAAAGCTGCAGAGAGCACCCCAACCTACTTGGTCAGCCATCCTATCATATATTCAGAAGCCAAAATGTAGCCGGCAATGCCATGGGACATGGGTTTTCTGTATATATGAGACACGTGCACACCTCCATGCTGTACAGGCAGTAAGATGCACAGGCAACACTGCAAGGGCAGTTCACTATTTCCAGCACACACCTATTCAAATCACAGCTAGCTACTGGCCACCACATGTGACCAGGAAGCCTATTCTGCCTATATGGAGCTCATCAACTGTATTAGGAGTTGGGTCTGTACCCTGATCCTTGGTAAGTTGAACAACCCTAACATACATTGCAAGACTTACCCATGCCAGCACACAAATGGCCAGAGAGACATCAACAGTGGAAGTACAAACACCTTGGTGCAGCCAGCTGCTACCCCCACATGAGGTGAAGGTGTATTGCAGTTGACATTGCACAATATGAGTTACCACTGCAGCATCCCTACAGTGTCATCCTCTGTGTCAGAGCAACCATCATGTGGTCACATTTGCAGTCACCATCTCCCACAATACATATCTAGCTAAGATCAGCCATACATATACCTCCAACATGAAATACATTCTCTTGGGCAGGTATACACAACTTCACAGCCTCCAAACCCTCATTAAGGACTGACACCAATATCCACACATACATACAAGTGCTATATGTGCATTTTTATAGATGCATGTAGTCAGGTATACCCGACAGGCTTACATAATCCTCTGCCATAATATGTACACCTGTCTGGTGGACATCTGCAATACATACTGTCCATAACAAGGATGACATACTGCTGTCCAAGACAAAGTAGGGACAGGTACCCATTTTGGAGCAATGTCTCCTTAGTGTGTACATGAGAATGGGATCAGTCCTGCAAACATGCACAACAAACACAGAGCTTATATTGTCTACATCCACTACAGACAGTTATCTCCCCTACTACACATATGTCTGCAACAACACAGGAAACACCTGCAGCTGCTCACTTGTGGTGCTCAAGGACACCAGCTATACCAGTTTTGCTGGTATAGCATACTGGATGCCTGACAAGGTCAGTGTAGGCTTCACCCCCCCCTGCCTTCCCCATCAGTACATTAGGATATCCACAGTACCTCCCCATCTCCTATATGTAAGGAACAGGTCACCACTGCCATGTGAATATCATGGTATACATCCTCCATGGTAGCCTATCATATCACAGGGTGCATCCTACAAGATCCCAAGGATAACCTTGCAACACCATAAGGAATTGTTGTATTCAAAGGAGGATTGACTACCGCCTTTGTCCCAGTCATTTCATGGGCGACCACTGTCACTCCTTTAGACTAAGGTGGGATTTCCCCACTCAGTCGCATGATAGACCTAGCAGCCTAACTAGGCTGATCTGCAAGGCCATAGCACAGTTTATAGTGAACCCCATTAACAAAGACATTGGCAACCTGTACACACTCTATCACACACACTTAGGCTTTGTCAAGGAAGAGTGTATGTCTGTTACACTCAGTTGACCTCTATAACACAGTCACCAAAGCCATGGATGGGGGGTGACAGTACAAACTGCTTACCTTGACCTGGACAAGCTCTGTGACAGAATAACCCATGTGGCAATTATAGATATAACACTCCCAAGTATGCATCACACCATATGGTACCATAGGGGTAGCACACCAGTGCAATGACACGACCACCTATTCCACATAGGGGAATACACCTCAAACAGTTGACCCATAACTAGGTCTGTAACCTGTTGCTCCATGTTTGGGCCTCTGTTATGTGTGATGTACACTTCTGAGGTGCATGTAACAGCCATTAGCCTATGACTGACCATGCTGCATGCTGTGTGCCATCACTGGATTCCCTAGTGATGTGGACATCTGCCTAGGAGTGTTTCACAAAGATAGCTGACTGTTGCCAGACACATGGCCTCAGGCCGCATACCAGGACATGCAGTGTCAACCCCTTTGAGGAGAGTGATGTCCCTAAATAGTATCACAGTACTAACAACATCCTAGGCACACAATCAGTCATGAGGGAGCTGTGGACACAGGTTCTTGGCAATATGACATTTCAGCACAATGTTTCTTCCATTGTAAAGTAAACCTTGTACATGGCCCATGTCATACATAAGGATATGTCATCAAGGGACATGGGGTATAAACATCCCCATATTTCTCCCAAGGAGGCCCATTATTGTGTATAATTCCCGGTAGTCATTCATGTCATACAGCATGTACAGCAGCTGGGAAAATCAAAGAGGTTCCCCACCAGGGAATATCAGCGCATCAATCATCTACCATACACCAATAGGCTATAAGGCAACCCTCTACCCAGTTTTATACATACTCCTCAGGGGTGACCTCAGTGTGGCATTCAAGGCGATCATGGACTCTATAGTGCTGGGACTGCTGCATAAGTGCAACTCATGCTCCACTCTAACACACACACACACACACACACACACACACACACACACACACACACACACACACACACACACACACACACCCTCAAGCTGGCATGTGACATGAACTGGGCATGTTGGCAGCTCAGATGTGTGTACCAATCACCCTGTGGTGGAATGGGCACCCAGGCAGGGTAGCTATTTACACCTTTGCAGGCGTAACCTGAATAAATGGATGGCTAACTGCACATACACTTTTGGTATACCACCTATGTCCCTGTTGGACTGGTGCATCAGGTGCTGCCTTGCATACATATGGGTTAACATCTGGCTTATGCATTTGGCTGCTCAGGGCCCATAGCCTAGTAACCTCATATGGTACCAAAATACCTGATATGGCCTGAGTGCTATGACAGACTGTGTTGCTATGTGTCCACACACATCACTGCCATCAACTGTTGGGTGTCCCCTATGGGCAACGTTACAGTACCATGTCATCCAGCCTATATCCGACAAACAGGTGAGTGGTACTACAAGTGCATGTGGACATTCTAGCAACATCTGTGCTACACAATAACTGAGAGTACCACATATGTGGTGTAGGGTGTCCTCCTCATAGGTGTCTGACATCTGCAGTGCCCAGATGTCTGTGGAATGTGTACATGTGTCTGATAGATGTAGACCCCCTACCAGACAAATGTGGATTTCAAGACACCAGTTGGACAATACATGATGACTGTCACCAGAGTTTTGGAAATGTGTCCGTGACATGCCAGACCCCTAGGAACACAGTAATGGTACATTAATATCTGGTACTCTATTCATTCTCTTACATTGTATGCTCAATATGTATGTACTGCTGATGAGGCAGAGCCAGTGTCACCCCACTACTAGTGCCTATAACCTGCTGTCCTGTTGCAGGGGGTCACCAGGTATGCTAGCCATAGCTGTCAGGCAATGTGATACAGGCGTGGAATACACAGTGACCTAGCCAGAGTACATCAGGAACAGTTAGAGACACCTGGACAATCTTTGAACTAATCCTCTATGACATTCAGAAACTGAGAGGGGCTCACTGACAGTACATGATGTGATATGCCAGCTGTTTCCACTAGTATTATACTATCAGTATTGTACAACAGACAATCTAGCAACAGTCATATGTGAGCTGACAGTTGCTGGGGTGACTCAGGTGCCAGAGCTGTGATCTATGTCACTGCAGACAGAGCCATAAGGGATGGGCGTAGGTGCTGGACAGCAGACTAACAGCAACATGTCAGTCCAAGAAATGTTTTTGAGACCTACTGTTTAAATTCCTATTGCCCATGACTGCATCCCTCCATCTGCATTCCATTACATGCTTAATTCCATGACACACCTGGTATATTGCTGTAATCCTTTGTGAGAAGAGCTCCAGTTCTAGTCTCCTGGAAAATCGCAGTCTGTCTTCATGAAGAAAGTGTCAGACCTGCTTACCATAGGCAGCAGCTTGCATTTTGTAGGTATTGCAATGAACAGGTGATTGTCTGTGCTCCAGTCTGTGACTCCCACTTGCTAATTGCATCCAGAATAGTTGGGTTGCAATGCCATTAGCCAATGGCATGGGAATACAGTGCTATAATTAAGGCCTTCATGTAGGCCTTGGCTCTTTTCCTGGCCTGTGAGGAGGACATTATCAAGGTGTTGGAGCTACAGTATCACAGAGGGTATGTAAGAAATACTGTTCACTGTTTGTATTGATGTGTTATTTCCACAGTTTTGCATGCTATGTTTGGCTATTGTTAACAGAGTTTGTGATTCTGTAGCAGGTTACTGTTTAACAATGTGTGTTGGGCTCATGCAGATGTGAGTATCATACATCCTTTTTATCTGAATGTGCATGCTGCTTCAGTTGATGCCGGTGTATCAGCTGTGTATGTTTGTCGGTGAAAACTGTGATACATTCCTGTGTCACCTGAACATTCCACTCCCACTGCTTTATGTATGGGTGTTGTGTGGATGCCCCACTCTAGGTGTTTAGGAGATACGGTAGGTCTGTAGTGGGTAGCTGAACATACAGCTGCATGTGTAGCAGGCCACAGCTGCTACATTCTGGGCAGGAGTCATACTGGGGGTTGTGAAGACATTGGGGGACAGCAACTGTATATGTCAGTGAGGGAGCAGTGTCAGCTCTTGTGTCACAACATGCCCAGGGTGAGGGTACCCATTGCAGTCCAGGTGAGGCATGTGCCTCTGGTACATATTTTAAGTAGTAGTACCATCCAGAGAGTAGTAGGGGAGGTTTAGGACACATATTGATATTTGTGACATGTGTCCCACCTTCTAGGCTTTTGACATGCTACTGTGGGTGGCAGTGACTGTGGTAGCAACCAGGTCTGCTTGACATTGCAGGGCTCAATTATTTCTATGTTGTATTACCAAGCATGTAGTTGTCATGCAACTGTGGGCCTGCACTGTGGGTCTCCAGATGTCAGGCATGTTAGGAATGTTACAGATAGAGCTACTGAGTAATTATTAAGGGAGGTGTAGTTGCAAGACACATGTGCATGCATACAGTGTGCTACACAGGATTGGCATGAACATGTGTGTTTGAATGGCTTTGACGTGTGACACTGACCTGTCTGTCATGCTTTTGTGAAATCAATCTGCACTGCTTTGCCAGTACATCAGCACACAGAATAGCTTTGATGACAATCATGCCATATGTATATGACACAACTGTAGACATTCTGCAACAGTCTGTGCAGTTGTCAGCTGTACCTGATATCGTAGGCCTCCCATCAAGCCATCAACCTGTCTTTGGCTGTGTACTGGTTCGGTGTCTGCATCACAGGCCCAAGTATGCTGTCATTTTTCACATTATATGTAGAAGTAGTGTCACTGGTACTCAGGATATCTTCATAACAACACCAGTAATTCCCCAGAGTTGAGTTGGCCTACTGGTGTATTGCAGTGTAGTTCAGGGGGCCCTGGGGCCAGTACTTGGCAGGGGTGTCATTTTTCCCTTATGTTACATGACTGTACTGCATGATATATTTAGAAAAGCAGTAGCAATTCCCAGAGCTGAGTTGGCCTAGTGGTGTGATGCTCTGAATGTAGTTCAGAAACTCCTGGGTTCAATACTTGGCAGCAGTGTCTTTTTTCCCCTAATGTTACATGACTGTACTGCATGATATATTTAAAAAAGCAGCAGCGATTCCTCTCAGCTGAGTTGTCCTAGTGTTGTGTTGCTCTGACTATAGTTCAGAGGGTCCTGTGTTTGATCCTTGGAAGGGCTGGCTATTTTGCAGAACAGTGTCTGACTCAGATAAGGTGATTATAGCAGTTTTAAGTGGTTTTAAGCAGGTTTGCACAATGCAACACAATGCCAAGTGCTTACCTCTGCTTAACTTCACTTAGCAATGCTTATCCCTGCTTAAACCAGCGCTATTTTCAAAAAAAGAAAAGAAAAAAGGGGTGATAGGAAAGTGGTAAAATGGTGGCAAGCTGGGGGAAAACAATATGAAAGTCAGCTAGGGATGTGCAGGATGGATGTAAGAAAGAACCATACCTCTCCATTTATTGTGCAGCAACAGCTGTGCATCATGTGGGCAATTTGGAATTTGGAGCTTCACACCCCACAGGGCAGGGTGTGGGTGACATAACTTTTTTGATTAATTGATGGGATAATTGATTCATGGCAGTGTATGTGGAAGTGAAATGGAAAGCTGTGTATGGAGCTAAATTTTTTTTGGGACAGATGCCCTTTTTTTAAGGTGAGAGTGGGATGTTGGGGAAGACTTTTAGGTATGTTTTGGGGGTATATTGGGTAGGAGAGGTTGCTTTTGCCGACAGACAAGACAGTGGACAGGGGCAGTGTATGACACATGAGGGGGGTAAACACCTTGGATGAGGAGAGTGGTTGGGAATCGGAGGATCAAGTGCCCCCAGATGGCAACAGTGGGACTGAGATCCCCACCCATGGGGGCCAGGGCCAGCCTGGTCCTTGAGATGCACCAGTCTGCCCTCAATCTGGTGCAGTGTATCATCCAAGTCACGTTGGATGACCCTGCACATCATACCTGAAACCTGATTGTGGGTGACAGTCTCCTGTCCTCACCCATGCCTGGGGGGATGGGCTCCATCTCCTAAGGCAGTTCCATTAGAGGGTGGTGCAGGACCAGCAGAAGGAACAGCTCCAGGTTGGGTCCCAGACATGCCGGGACCCAGTGCCATGGCCAGATGAGGTGGGATAGGTGGAACAGCCAGACCCAGCCTACCCAATCATGCTATGGTGTTGAGGTTTGCCAAGGTGTATTGATTAGTCAGGAACAAAACATTTCAGCATTATTTATAACAGCATGCATGGGTGTTCCATTTTACCCAGAACAATAGAATTGCATATCATACAGAACACAGGCATAAATATAACAACAGTCATTATTTTACCAGCATTCCAGTAACAGTTGCAGCAACAGACCATCAACGGTGGAATTTCAACAAGGTATGTTAGTATGCAACCATTGAAATATATAACCAATAATACAACACAAGGCCCAACATTAGGTTTTAAGAACAACATATGTGAAAATGAAACCATAGCCATAGTATATGAATAATAAGTTGTGATGCAGATAAGGGGATGGGGAATAGAAAACATTCCATTAACAACTGTATAGGTTTATTTTTTAGAACAGTACTGCCAAATGCTCTACAAGTTTGCCATTACTTTACATCTCTATGTGCTCTATAACTTCTGTAGCACGTGCATACCTCTCAAGCTGTCGGCATGGCATGGTATCGGCCAAGCTGTAAGAACTATAGCTGCATAACTACAGGGGACTTATATATGTCAAGGTAACATATATGACTAACAAGGTGTACCCTTCACTGATGTTGTGTGAGTGTGCTACTGGCATACTTCAACTGGATTTATATCTGTGTCCAAGGTTATTGGCAACAGTGATCACTAGCCATGACAGCATGACACTTGAGAGACATGTATCGTGCACAGTGCATGGACTATATACCTATCTTGCTGTCATTCATAGGCATGGTAGACATTGTAAAATACTCCAAAACATTGACTCTACAAAGCATGTGTCCAAGAGCACAGTATCCACATTAGAATGGGAAACTATTCAAATTTCCACTTGAATGTTTAGCAAAATGAATGTCTATGGTAATAAAGAAAAAAGTAATTAAATGAAAATGCTGTTTACACATGCCTGTATATACACTATCACTTTACCTCTATATATATTTGTATAATGTCGGTGATTTAAAATTGCAGCTCATAGTGTAGCCTTTATTAAATGATCCCTGCAGTTACAGAATTATCTTCCTTAATTTTAAATCTGTAGTATAGGAATGTATATATGTAGCCTGTTTTTGATTGCAACTTGTGTTATCCTAAAATTCTCTCAACAGTAGTTTTGTATATAACATAATGCATGTTTCTTACTTCAATGTATGTATCTCTACTGTTGAAGCTTTTCTCCCTGGGCCTCTACCGAAAATAGACCTTTCGCTCATTCAGACTTTTCCCAGTAATCAAATGACAAATAAATGAAAACAAATAAAATAAACATAGGTGTGTGTGTGCGTGTGTGTGTGTGTGTGTGTGTGTGTGTGTGTGTGTGTGTGTGTGTGTGTGTGTGTGTGTGTGTGTGTGTGTGTGTGTGTGAGTACATGAGTGTGTGTGTGTGTGTGTGTGTGTGTGTGTGTGTGTGTGTGTGTGTGTGTGTGTGTGTGTGTGTGATGGCCATTTGTGTGCCTATGTATAAAGAGAAGGTAAGTTGAGGAATATAGTAAGGGAAATAAGAGGAAGGTAACAGGGTTAGGTGGGGTAGTGAAGGAAGACATACAGGAGTAACATGGGGTGCCATAACACAATCAGGGATGTGGAAGACAATAGACAAGGAGGCACCAGAAACAGAGAAGACAGACAGTGGTGATTGTACCACCAAAAGGGGCCAGCCTAGATGCAAAAAGATTGGGAACACTGGGATGCGGTATAGGATTAGATATGCATCTGCACTGCCTGCCAGCAATGATTGAATACAGGATTATTCCCCATCCTGGGCTTACTCCCCACTGGATCCTGGCTCTGATGCTAATGCCAGTATGTGGCATGGATGTGACTACACAAGTTACTGGAGGACAATCTCAAGCTGCCTGATTCAGGCATCCAACTACTCATCATTAATGACCACCACCATTTCATTAAGCTGTTGCCAGGTGACATATATGTCCACTCCACCATTGCTGCTTGCTGCAGGTCTCTTTGCAGCAACTTCTAGGGTCACCGGTTGTGGTGTTGCAGTGATGTAGTAACAACTGTTGGGGGTTGAAAGGTCTGGATGGCAGCAGACGAACTGGTCTGACTGCTGCTGTGGCATTTAAATATAAATTAAATTGAAGAGCAGCAAAAATAAATAGATAGATAGATAGATAGATAGATAGATAGATAGATAGATAGATAGATAGATAGATAGATAGATAGATAGAAAAATGAATAAATAAATAAATAATAAATGTATATAATGGAAAGGATAGTGAAAATGAGGATGTGCCAATGCAGTGAAAAAAAGGCAGGTAAAACATAATCAGAGACTGACCACTTTACCTGTACTATAATACAATTGTCATGTAACAACCATCCTAATGTAACAATTATGTGCCTACATGAAACCTCTAGGGAACTTGAATCCACAACCTTCACCATCTGTAATGGTAAAAGTATTTTATTTACATGTAAGCTACAGAAGCATTCTGAGTGATGCCTTTGTGGAAATACACACAGTAATTGTGTGTCACACAATTGCAAAATGAAAAAAAATAATAGAGACAACAGCATACAACCCCACTGGGACTTGAGCTCACAACCTTCAACACATACAGTGTCAGAGGTACTGCACTTACATACTGTACTACAAGAGCTGCTATAACAGGGAGGCTTTGAGGGGAAACACAGTAATTGGTGTGACACATTTGCAGAATGAAAGAATAAAATAGACAAGGATTCTGCAGGCACAACTTTTAGGATCTTACTTTCTGGTCCAAAACCATAGTTGGTTGTGTAAGAGTTAGCAAACAGAAATACTTCAAAATTAATGATGATATACAATTCTTCTTGTGCCAACAGACATGCAACAATACTCATCTCATTTGCATGGCCAGTGATGGAAAAGGACAATGTAAGTTCTATATGATAGCGCTTGTATATAACAGATGGAAAAGTACAGTGTAAGTTCTGTATGATAGCGCTTGTACATAACAGATGGAAAAGTACAATGTAAGTACTGTATGATAGTGCTTGTGCATAACAGATGGAAAAGGCCAATGTAAGTTCTGTATGATAGTGCTTGTACCTAATAGATGGAAAAGTACAATGTAAGTTCTGTATGATAATGTAAGTTCTGTATGATAGCACTTGTACATAACAGATGGAAAAGGACAATGTAACTTCTGTATGATAGCGCTTGTACGTAGCAGATGGAAAAGTAGAATGTAAGTTCTGTATGATAGCGCTTGTACATAGATGGAAAAAGCCAAAGTAAGTTCTGTATGATAGTGCTTGTACACAGTAAATGGAAAAGTAGTGTAAGTACTGTATGATAGTGCTTGTACATAACAGATGGAAAAGACCAATGTAAGTTCTCTATGATAGTGCTTGTACCTAATAGATAGAAAAGTACAATGTAAGCTCTGTATGATAGCGCTTGTACATAACAGATGGAAAAGGCCAGTGTAAGTTCTGTATGATAGTGCTTGTACACAACAGATGGAAAAGTACAGTGTAAGTTCTGTATGATAGTCCTTGTGCATAATAGATGGAAAAGTGTAATGTAAGTTCTGTATGATAGCGCTTGTACAAAATAGATGGAAAAGTACAATGTAAGTTCTGTATGATAGCACTTGTACATAACAGAATGATAGCACTTGTACATAACAGATGGAAAAGGCCAATGTAACTTCTGTATGATAGTGCTTGCACGTAGCAGATGGAAAAGTACAATGTAAGTTCTGTATGATAGCGCTTGTACATAATAGATGGAAAATGGAAAAAGCCAATGTAAGTTCTGTATGATAGTGCTTGTACACAACAGATGGAAAAGTACTGTGTAAGTTCTGTATGATAGTCCTTGTGCATAATAGATGGAAAAGTGTAATGTAAGTTCTGTTTGATAGCGCTTGTACATAATAGATGGGGTTGTGAAATACGGCAGCCTATCTGCTTGCTGTGTAATAAGTATTAGCAGCATATCACTGTTAAATCAAGAAGGACAAGTGGCATAGAGGCCTTAAATGGGCACAAATAAACTGAGTTTGTCTATTTTATGACCAGACTGAAGGGTGGAAATGGGTGTATAGAAAAGAAATGAAATGGAAAAGCAAGCAGAGTGCAGAACATAATGTTAACAGCTAAGGAATCAGCAGGATGGAGGTGGGTAAGGTGGAGTAAATACTTTTATGTGGGCATGTGTCCATTTGTCATGCATAAAGTGAAATGGAGTTGGGGAAGGAAGTAAAGGAATTAAGAAGAAGGTAAAATAATTAGGTAAGGTAGCAGAACAAGACAGAAAAGACTGGCAGGGGTTGTGGCAACACAGTGAAGCAAGTCTCCAAAAAACCACGATAAAGTTCTAGTGAAGCAGTCACAATCCAATTTTCTTTTATTGTATCACATAAAAAACAGCAGGTTAAGCGCTTTCATCTTCGCACTCGTAGACTTCATCAGAACACTTAATAAGCTTTAAACAATTCTATTTATACCAGAGAAACCGCCAAAAAATCCCAATTAATCAATTAAAAGTTGTTGCTAACTTAAAGTCACAGTTATTTTATCAACTACTTGCATCGCTTCCTTAAACATATTCTATCCTTATAATAATATGTTATTATAAATTACACTAACATATATTAATTTCTATGTTAAAATATCCAGCATTACATCATTTTTATTCACACATACCTAGTTACATATATTTAAAAACTGCTACCTGTACAATACTTAATATTATAAAATTTAATAAAAACCACTGTTCAAAATTCATACTTCTATTTGGAACCTTAGTATTACTTGATATATATGATGTTAGTGTAACACATTTATTGCATATATGTGCACAACATCTTACTGCATATAAAATTAATTGCATAGCATTGATATATTTTATACTTATTGAATATACTGCATATATTATCTATTAAAAAAACATTTTTTACATAACACATAAAATATAAAGGCTAATCTCTTATGAGGGGTTTAGTAGGTATGCAATCATTCAGGCCTGGAGGTGCCGCTGCATTTAACCTAATTTGCCACTTAATTTCCTTTTCTGAAACTTGTGCCTTAATGTCACCTCCCCTGGGATTCTGCTTAACTACTTCCAAAATACCAAACAGAAAACCTGTACAGTCCGAGCTATTGTTTAAATGCCTATACAGGGCATTATTGCTGTCTTTTTTACGTATGCAATGCAAATGGTCATATATTCTCTCCTTTAATCTCCTGTCAGTTTTACCCACATAAAAGTGTTGACAGGAGGAACATATTGCCATGTATATCAAATGCTGTGTTTGGCAATTCCCTTTACTAAACCTAATCTTACTTCTTAGAATGTTATTAAGTACTACACTATCCTTGTCTATAATATTACTACACTGGTTGCAATGTCCACATTTGGTGGTCCCTTGCTTACCTATATGCATATGTTTGTTATTCCTGTGAGATCTTATTTCAAATATTCTCTTTATGTTGTAATCAGTTTTATATACAAACAAAGGCTTCGTCCCCAGTCGTTCATTAATATTATCATCACTGGTGATGATATTCCAGTTCTTATCAATAATCCGTTTAATTTCACCAGCCTGTTTGCCAAACTTTACAATACATGCCTTTTGAAAGTTTTGACCATTTTGCACTGTCTGCTTCGGTGCTGGTCCTATGCCCAAGACCGGTGTGTATTTTTTTCCCCACTCTTTAATAATATACATGGTGACATCCTGCACTAAAGTTTCTGGATATCCTCTATCCAAAAATAGTTTTTTCAAAAAATTCATCTCCTTAAGAAAATCTTCCTTTACTGTAGTCATCCTAGCCACTCTAATGGATTGTCCTTTAATAATACTTTTCTTCTGGGCATACGGGTGGTTGCTGCTATAATTAAGGTAGCTATTACAAAAAGTTTCCTTTCTAAATATTTTGGATTGAAATTGTATACACTAACATCATATATATCTAGTAATACTAAGGTTCCAAATAGAAGTATGAATTTTGAACAGTGGTTTTTATTAAATTTTATAATATTAAGTATTGTACAGGTAGCAGTTTTTAAATATATGTAACCAGGTATGTGTGAATAAAAATGATGTAATGCTGGATATTTTAACATAGAAATTAATATATGTTAGTGTAATTTATAATAACATATTATTATAAGGATAGAATATGTTTAAGGAAGCGATGCAAGTAGTTGATAAAATAACTGTGACTTTAAGTTAGCAACAACTTTTAATTGATTAATTGGGATTTTTTGGCAGTTTCTCTGGTATAAATAGAATTGTTTAAAGCTTATTAAGTGTTCTGATGAAGTCTACGAGTGCGTAGATGAAAGCGCTTAACCTGCTGTTTTTTATGTGATACAATAAAAGAAAATTGGATCGTGACTGCTTCACTAGAACTTTATCGTGGTTTTTTGGAGACTTGTACTGTTGTGAGTTCTAGTGTTCTCTTGTAACACAATGAAGCAGGAGGACACAATGCGAAGGAGATATCTCACAGAGAAGGACAATTGAGAGGAGATGATTGTACCGCACATAATGGAGGAGAACACTAAGGGTTCTGCAGCTACAGTCCCTGCCAACTTTGATCCAGTAGGAGCTGTTTGTGTATTTTTATATTCTGAAGAAGTCTTATGTTACAAAAGAAAAAAGTACTCAGTTTTTTTAGTTTTACAATAAATTAGTGTTCAGTCTCCGTTGGCTGGTTTCTTATTTTGGATTTGTGTTACAGTCCTGGTTCTTAGTTTGTAGATTACTTGCCAGCCTGGGTACCATCAGCACTGGCCTTGATTCAGATCGTAGAGACACTGCTTGATAGGGACACGAGTTGATGAGTCACCAGTAGAGGTTCTTCATCTGGCCAATTCAGGGCTTTAACCTCCTGTTGATTATCTCAGCCACAGAGTCTGTCAGCTGCCAGTGTGTGACAAAGGTGTCACCCTACCAGTACTGCTATTGGTGGGTACTGCAGTCCCAGGACCTGGTGCAGTACAGTGAGTGGTACATGTAACCCCACTAGTACTGCTATTGGTGGGTACTGCAGTCCCAGCACCTGATGCAGTACAGTGGGTGGTACATGTAACCCCACTAGTACTACTATTGGTGGGTACTGCAGTCCCAGCCCCTGTTGCAGTACAGTGGGTGATACATGTAGGGTAGGAGGTGTACAGGTGACTGGCAAGCTGGCACCAAGATGCTGTAGGTGCTTCTGTTTATGACTGTCATGGTGGGGGAGCTGTTGCTGCAATCTGTGGGAGGAGGGTTGCAGGTCTTGATGCTGCAACATATAATAATAGAATAGACAGAGAGAAACAAAATAATAACCAAAATAAATGTATGCAATAGAAAGGAAAGTGACAAAGAGGATGGGTAAGAATGAGGGAAGAACAGATACAATTAAAATTTAATCTTATATGTTTTTTAATATGATTAGGTTGCAAGTAATATATATGAATGAACAAAAAAAAAAAAAAACAACTCGTAATGGACAGCCATCATCACCTGCATTCTAAGAGAGAAACAATTAATGTGATGAGTTACTTGGACAAGCCAAATGTGGTTTGTAGTCTAATACACAATAATGTGTTGTATGAGTGAAATTTAGATCTAGAAAGAAAAAATGTTGCTCAGACATTCATTTACCTCACAAGTACTAACAGAGATGAAAAGAAGTATATTGAAAAGCGTCGGTGACACAAATGTCCCCCCATAAAAAGTGTTGCTAGTTATTATAATGAGACAAACACCTCAAGTTAAAAATTATCATAATGTACATGGGGGGAGGTTGGACTGACAGAGATTATTACTATGGGGGAGCACAGCCCTAATATCTTAAACCACTTGTTAATGTATGTGTCAGGATACACACACAGGCATACCTAAAACAGTAATGTATGAAACTGCATTTAGACTACCTGAATAGATACTTAATACTAAACGTTGTATATTCTGATAAATAACACAACAATGCACAGCCAGCCGACAGAGCTCAGAAACAGCGTGTAAATAAAATAATAGTCACTCAACAATGCACAAAACACGCTGATTCCTAATGGCCCCAGTTCCAATGCAAGTCCACAGAAACGAAGAATAAAAACAGTGGATGTCCAAATAATCCAAGCGAACAATAATTCTTGGTAAAAACAGGTTTATTCAGTCGACACCAGTAAGCGCTTTCACCCTAAGGCTTCATCAGACTTTTACAACTTACTATAAATTCATTGAACTTCAAATAGCCCTCCTTTCAACCTCATTGGTTGTAGGATTAGCATTCTAAACATTTATTTAAAGCACTACTAGCCATAAAACGTCAATATGTATTGCCTAAAAAACATCGTAGAATCATGGTTCATAAAAATATATGTATGTGTGCACACAATCACCTTACATACAAACAAAAACAATGATTTAAAAACATATATAGGCAGAGAGTTCATAGAAGCTAAAGTCCTAACAACCTATTTCATTTTAAAAGGTGACCAAATAACAGATGCAAGGGAAAGAAGGATCATAGACTCATACCAACTCTATCAATTTAATAAGTCTAACTAGGCAAAAATCAAGTATACTTATTTTGGTCTGAAGAGTCTCCTACTTCTTAAAAACGGTTTAATATGTACCTTATCATTAAGTCCAGGGGATACATCCGCCCTCCATCTGATAATCCAGCGGGTTTCACACTCTAGGGTCTGATTTATCAAATCCCCACCCCTGAGGCTACCTTCCAATTTCTGTACAACACTAAACACAAAATTATGACCCATGCCCAGTTCTTTATGGTGTTTGGCCAGGGCATTGGAGTTGGTACCTATCCTAATGTGATAAACGTGTTCCCTTATGCGTTCTTTAAGGGTCCGGTTGGTCTTTCCTACATAAAATGCAGTACACGCCGTGCACCTGGCTAAATAGACAATATTATCACTATTGCAGTTGGTGGACGTGTTGAAATAGAAGGTGCGCTCAGTAATTGGATGAACAAAGGTGGTATCCTTATTAATAAACATACATTGGTTACATTTACCACATGGTAGGGTATTGCTATTTGTCAAACTAATCTTCCTCTTATGATGGTGATATTTAGGTTTACATAGCAATCTCTTTAAATTAGGTTTGTTCTTAAATACCATATTTGGTTTGGGTCCTACCACCCTGCCAATCTCATCATCTGACAATAAAATGTCCCAAAAATAGGGTCTAGCTCTGCTGGCTCTACCTACTTACATTGTTTCTAGAAACAGTTTTGGTTACTAACATTTTTATGTTTGGAGATGAGATTTTCCTACAAAGGGATGGCGTAGCTATGGGCACATCTTGTGCCAATAGCTACGTAATCTCATCTGCTATGGCTGCCTGGGAAGATAGGTACATGTTTCAACATCCTTTATATAAACAATTTGTGGGTACCTACCGGAGGTTTGTGGACGACCTCTTCCTCGTTTGGCTAGGGGATGCAGATACACTACTTGAATTTGTTGAATATTTGAATACATCCACCCATTTCTTGAAGTTTACTTTAAATTATTCAGAATATGAAATTACATACTTAGATGTAAACATTTTTAAACTTGAGAATGGATTATTAAACACTTCAGTTCATAGGAAGTCTTGTTATAGGAATACGCTACTCCATTGGAATAGTATGCATCCCCGGTTCGTGTTTAATAATGTATTAAAGGGTCAGTTCATGAGGGCATCCAGGCTGAATCCATCAGAGCAAGGGTATAATAATGAAAGAGAGGCCCTGAAGGCTAAATTTATGGAGAGAGGCTATAATGCAGAAAGGATAGATGAGACATGTACCACAGTTGATAGCTTGAGAGCCAGCAGAGCTAGACCCTATTTTTCTGAAGTGGTCGCTGCTACTGGAGAGGTTAATGCCTGTAATACGGTGAACGTCAGAGTCCCTATGTTCTTTACTCAAGAAGCAACTAATATTAAGAATATTATAGCAAAACATTGGGACATTTTATTGTCAGATGATGAGATTGGCAGGGTGGTAGGACCCAAACCAAATATGGTATTTAAGAACAAACCTAATTTAAAGAGATTGCTATGTAAACCTAAATATCACCATCATAAGAGGAAGATTAGTTTGACAAATAGCAATACCCTACCATGTGGTAAATGTAACCAATGTATGTTTATTAATAAGGATACCACCTTTGTTCATCCAATTACTGAGCGCACCTTCTATTTCAACACGTCCACCAACTGCAATAGTGATAATATTGTCTATCTATCCAGGTGCACGGTGTGTACTGCATTTTATGTAGGAAAGACAAACCGGACCCTTAAAGAACGCATAAGGGAACACGTTTATCACATTAGGATAGGTACCAACTCCAATGCCCTGGCCAAACACCATAAAGAACTGGGCATGGGTCATAATTTTGTGTTCAGTGTTGTACAGAAATTGGAAGGTAGCCTCAGGGGTGGGGATTTGATAAATCAGACCCTAGAGTGTGAAACCCGCTGGATCATCAGATGGAGGGCGGATGTATCCCCTGGACTTAATGATAAGGTACATATTAAACCGTTTTTAAGAAGTAGGAGACTCTTCAGACCAAAATAAGTATACTTGATTTTTGCCTAGTTAGACTTATTAAATTGATAGAGTTGGTATGAGTCTATGATGCTCCCTTCCCTTGCATCTGTTATTTGGTCACCTTTTAAAATGAAATAGGTTGTTAGGACTTTAGTTTCTATGAACTCTCTGCCTATATATGTTTTTAAATCATTGTTTTTGTTTGTATGTAAGGTGATTGTGTGCACACATACATATATTTTTATGAACCATGATTCTATGATGTTTTTTAGGTAATATATATTGACGTTTTATGGCTAGTAGTGCTTTAAATAAATGCTTAGAATGCTAATCCTACAACCAATGAGGTTGAAAGGAGGGCTATTTGAAGTTCAATGAATCTATAGCAAGTTGTAAAAGTCTGATGAAGCCTTAGGGTGAAAGCGCTTACTGGTGTCGACTGAATAAACCTGTTTTTACCAAGAATTATTGTTCGCTTGGATTATTTGGACATCCACTGTTATTACTCTTCGTTTTTGTGGACTTGCATTGGAACTGGGGCCATTAGGAATCAGCGTGTTTTGTGTAAGATCTGTGGATGACAGCCACTGGTAGGCTGAATGTGTAGCTGACAAAATGTCTCCTTAGGTGATGCCTGATATTTCACTTCTCAATCCCATCAGGCTAGGTGGTCAGTATCATGAAGCTTCATGTAACTATAATGACATTGCTTCTTCATGCTTAGGATGTCAGTGGTATGGATAACAGCATGGGTTAGACTATTCCAGGCTGCAGCCTAATACTGAGATCCTTGATAGCCCTCCCACAGGAGCCATTCACGGAACTTCTTATAGAGGTAGTGGAAAAAGTTTTTTGTCAAACTTCACATACCACCTCTGTACTCTGGAAATTGCAATATCCTGTCTTCTACAGCCATGATGTCTCATCATGAAGAATCAAAGGGAAAAATGGCAGAACATTTGCACTCAAAACAAACTTCGTCTGATGTACACTGACAGGCATCGGCGGGCACCTCCTCTGTATGGCAGGTGATGGGTTGGTATAATATATGAAAAGCATTACATGGCAGTCCTATATCCCTGTTTATTCTGTGAAGAAATAAGGCACTACAGTGACTGTATTTCCATGAGGCAATATGTGGAAGTATGGTCCCCCGAGGGGTATGAAAAACATTACTACATTCTGCCCAAGCTCTCGTGGATATGTTTCTGTCCCCACCTCAAATTTTCATTACATTTACTGCCCCATTCCTTGGGTAAGGTACCCAGTTTGTTGATTGAGCTTATGAGTGTTGAAATATCAATCAGCACTCCTTAATGTTCAGCATTAGTAGCCTTGGTTTACAGATGAGTTGAAAATATGCATACTGGTACTATATATCACTCGGAATCAGATCGGAAACTGTAAGAAGATTTAGTCCACTGAGTTTATAATGAAATAGCACTCACATTGGAAAGGTGATATGATAAAAGGAAAGAAGGCTATGTAAACAGTTCTGGAAATGAACATTTTTCTTGGCATTTTCTTTTTCATCCTGTCCATATGTGGAACATGCATATGATACTTTCTCAGACTATGATGATATCTGATGTAATCATATAAGTTTCAAAGATGGTTTCTGCATATATTACACTATTCCACCAGCATTAAATGCTTAATACCTGGACTTTTCCTAGCATCGTACATTGCAACACATGTCAAGCTAAGGTCAGAATGATTTGACTAAAGTGATAAAAATGAAAATGCAGATGGGATTATGCTGGCATTTCAGGGTCCAGTCATGAAAGTGCCTTATACAGATTAGCAGGGTATACATTTACATTTGAACATTGTGTTTACTTTTACTTCTGCCTTAATGGATAAGGGAAAAAAAAACTCTGAACAATATCTCATTGCCTCTGTACTGATGCAGAAGGAAACAGTATAAAGTACAGAACCAGACCACAAGGTTTTTTGTGTATATTTTTTTGCAACACAAAGATATCATTGTATTTTGCATGACTTAGATATGTTTTAGAATAAGTGAATATATAGGCATTGCCCAATAATGCTTTGGAATGTTAATTCTGTTGTTATGTAAAGAATTGTATTTGGTGGTATTTAGTGCTCTTTTTGCACAAAATCTCCCATCGATGCATCTCCTATAAGGGTAGCATTATTTTATTACCTATGTATTAGTAATGGCAAGCCACAGCAAAGCAATCAACTTCATTCTACTTGAGATAGAGAATTAAGCAAGCTCAGTATACTCGATCCTGCTACAAACAAGAGGCTGATAAATATAGATTGGCTTTTAAAAACTCATTGGCACATTTTCTGATTAGATGGCCTTTCAAAAGCTGTATAAGATATATATATTATAACCATAAGTGATGGCTGCAAGTGTAACTCCCTTCTGCCACTAAATGTAACAATCCACAAAATGTTGTCCTCACCTATGCAATAATAATTTTATAAACAAATGAGTAATACAGACAATATAAGTCTCATGAAGATTAAGTGTACTATTACAGTACTTTTTCCCCACATATCAGCCTATGTAAAAGGGCAAGTGAGGTGCATATAACAATTTTCCTGTATGCACAGCTCTGCATTGTAAAGTGTGCTGGCAGTCATTGTTCTTCCCAAGGCTCAGTGGCATAAATGCAACTTCAGGATGATCAAATGATGATTTTGTGAAGTGAAATGTGCAGTTTGTGGCACATACTGTGTTTATGTAAATGCAGGTAAGTGATCAGATATGCAATCAGTTTTATACCATGGAAAATGGAAAAAAAAACAGATTTCAGAATCGCCAATTAGCTGAAACACCTGATGTTCATAAGGATCATTTGCATATATTCCATGTCCCTCTGATGCAAGAGGTTTGGGAGGTCACTCAGTAGAAGTTCTAGCATTGCTGGAGTTTTCATTTTGTTTTTACTAAATATGATAAATCCAAAACACAAAACAAGAACCACTTTAATTGAGGAAACCAGGAGCCACAAAACACTAATATCTTAATAAGTTATCTGTTAAAAAGCAATAAATGACATGAATAATGATTAGTGCTTTCTTTGCATACTGTGTACACAAGGAATGCATTTTGTGGCCCTGGTTTTCTGTTTTGTGTTTGTATTAATATGAGGTACCTGCAACAGAACTATTTCCCTGGTCCCTTATCTATCTTTCTATCTATAGATAGATATATAAATATGGGTCTATCATAGTTACATTTTTAAATGTTTTCTTGCCATGTTTATACATATTTAATATAAAGTAATAGAATTAACAGAAATTGTAACACTAATAATATTCATTCTGTTTTTGATAGGTCAGCAGTTTATGGATTACCATTAATCATTTTTTTATCTGTGAGTTACCTAGGCAACCGATTGAGCTTATTGGAGTGTTTAAACCAAGTACATAAGCGCAGTGCTGTCTGAAATACAGTTATGTGTTTGAAGGCTTTGATTATGAAATCATTGTTTAGGAGATAGACTTCAAAATTGTTTAAAGCCAACAGAACATGGACTCAAATTAAATGAAAAGTATGTGTACACACCTTACCTTAAGTGACAATGACACTATAGTTCAAGCTAGAAGTATTTCTGAGAATGGCTACTGTATTTCCTGTGTGTAGGGTGTTGCAGATCTCTTTCATGCCACATAGTTATTATAACCATGAATCTTCCAGAAAGGGAAAAAAAAAGGTAATAAGTACAGGGGCTTGTATACACCATCACTTGACAAAAGTGAGCTAAATAAATGGAGACTTTACATACATACTTCTTCAATCACACATAATAACAACAATTTTAACTCATATTTCACAACTGAAAAATAGTGAAACTCATTTGCTTGCTTCGGTAGAGGACTGAAATGCTCCATAATCAGTGCTGTTCATTTTAGTTTAACCACTCTGTGTATAAGAAGAGTGGAGCTCTTCAATGATTTTCCTTGCACTTATTTGACTTGCATGACTATGAACACCACTCTGCATCTCAGTCAATTGTTGAATTTAAGTAACAATGTTGGATCTTTGAGTGATTAAACATATTTGTGTCACTCCACTGCTTGTACTTCATACAAGGTGATCCACGATCCATGTATAATTTTCAGACTAAATGTAATTATTCAGTTGGTCCAATGTTATATAAAGTTTCATTAAACAGAATGATCATTAAAAGTAAAAAAAAATGTGAAAAAAAAACTTTGTGAAATGGAACTGTGCTCCTTTTGGTATATCAAGGTATATCAAGACTCATTACATGTATATTCTACAAATTCTGGGAGTAATATAATTAGATGTAGCATTAATATTGTTCTTCTTTCAAAAATGTATGTTCGAAAAATTCTGGTAGTAATATAGTAAGATGTGGCGTTAATACTGCTCTTCTTACAAAAACAGAAATAGTGTTCTGTATTTTAGTTCCTATGGTGCTTAACATATGATAAATTATATTTCCTATTTTGTAAGTAATGCTTTGATAAAATATAATTTCTCCTTTCAAAATAGTTTCAACAATTTTTGATAAACTATTCATAACAATATATAACTCCACAGAAAGATGTGCAGACATACACTTCTAAGAATACTCATTTTACAAATCAAATTGTCAGACTGTGGAAGAGAAATTATATTCTTGCACAAAAACTACCTCAGGCTTAATCAGCTATGTTTTGTGTGTGGACCAACAAAGCTGTGACAGGCTATTGTTTACATGATATTAAAAAGTTTGTTTTGGTTGACAAAAATGGTAAATATTTGTGCATGGAACTATTTTTGCAGTTTGAAAAGGAAAGCCAATGGCCAAAATAAATTATAGAGTATTGTAAATATCTTTTTCTTCTTTGTATTGGCATGCTTTCCCTTTCCTAACTTTTTGTTTTACATTTCGGTCATTCTTTACCATGTTCCTTCCTTTCCAATGCTTCTTGAAGTTGTCTTAACATTATGTTGGCACAATCATGCTGTTTCAGTTTAGCAGTTGAAGCCCAATGTATAATCTTATGTCTAGACAATCAGTCAAAAAGTTCCCTGGGGTTGCATTTTGACTGCCAACTTCTGGATCAAAATTTAAGAGACATGGGAGTTTCCACAAACATACTGCACCCCAGGCATAATATGAAGTATCTCTTTTTATTTCATCTTCATTCTGTGCAGTGAATGTTTGTAATAAATTTGGGGGGGTTTGTGGAAGAATATTGTGATTTGAACTGAATGAGTTAGTACTTAGGGACTTCTGCAACTATTATGTACAAGCTCTCTCTTACACTGCTTACATTGGCCTTTTCCAACTATTATGTACAAGCTCTCTCTTACACTGCTTACATTGGCCTTTTCCAACTATTATGTACAAGCTCTCTCTTACACTGCTTACATTGGCCTTTTCCATCAGCGGCCATGCAAATGAGCTGAGTATTTCTGCCTGTCTATTGTCACAGGCTGAATTTTTTGTAGCCATATGTGGTGGTAAATCTTTCCTTCTAGTTTGTTCATCTGGTGTTACAATTGACAACTGACAGTTCAGGCATTTTAAGATGCATTCATTTCTACAGTTTTCTGAAGTACCCCTGAGAAATGGCTTTAAAATACTAAGAAATTTAACTACCAGCAGCATGTATCATAACTTACTGCATGAATGTGCTGTCTTTGATTTTGGCAAAGTACGGACTGAACTGAAAAAAAAGTGAGGCATGGAAAATGACTCAGTTTTGGACTGTGGTGCATTCATCCAAGAGCTTAAAATACCACGGGGTTAAGAAAATCAATAATTACAAAAAATTGGTAACAAAAAGTATAAATACATGATGAACTCACTATAATATTAGATATACAATATCCTTAGCTTGGTTTCATTTTCACAGCTGGGTTATGTCAACTCTTTTGGCATTCAGCTGCACAGAATTTAATTAGCAGTAATGAGTACTGACTTCAGTGCTGCTTGTAGTTTGCAACCTATGAGGAACTGGAGCTTTTAATATACAAATGAAAGTGGCACTGACTGATAGCTTAGTTTTTGGAGTCCAGCCCACTACCAAAGTAACTAACCAGTTAAGACCACTGAGAGGCAAACAACTGAACTCCACACTTTTAATATGAAAAAAATAAAAATATATAAAACAAACTATACAAGTTAAGCACTTTTCATCCAGCTTAGTAGCCAGACTTCATCAGACAAACCACATATAAAATTCATGCCTTGCATAAGCAACTACAATTTTTTTATATAATAATTTTTTAACAAACATCATTTTTAGAATGTATTTTATACTGAAGACATTATGTTTATTGTTGGCTATAAAGGTTTTAATTATATGTAGTTGCTTATGCAAGAACTGGTAGGATGTTTTTGTATGAAGAAAAAGAAAGAAGAAAAAAGAAAAAAGTTGGTTTGGTATGACCTTTGAGTTGATGAATTAAATAATTAACTTGTAATTAAACAGAAGGGAGGGTGTGTCATTCACTATACAAGACATGAATTTTATCTGTGGTTTGTCTGATGAAGTCTGGCTACTAAGCCAGATGAAAAGTGCTTCACGTGTATTGTTTGTTTTATATATATTTTTTTCCATATTAAAAGTGTGGAGCTCAGTCGTTAGCCTCACAGTGGCCTTTGTTCGCAGATGGTTTGTGGTTGTTCAGATTTTGGATTTGTCAACTAACCAGTTATGTTATCTAATTGTTTATTAAATAAATAGTTATCAGACTGTCTATGCCTGTGTATAAGTTGTGTTTTGAGTACTGTACCCCTTCTTAGGATGCAAAAGTACTGAAGTAAACATTTTCTATCATAAGTAAACTTACTGTTTGGTGATATTTTATAGTAATCAAGGTCATGCAAAATATCTGGAAAAGAAGTTTGCTACCTACCAAGATTACATTCAATAAAAAGAGATCAGAGATAGTGTGTCACCTCAACCATTGCTTATCCATTTGTATAAAATCAATACAAGAATACAAATATAAAGTCAGAATAGAAAAAGATTAAATAATGTGGGCGTTGTAATTAATTCAAATCAGAACAATACAGATGGTGAGTTTTATGGTGAGGTCCTCATACAATGGCACTATGACAACTATCCTTTTTGTTGATTTTAGTTTCTGCATATGGTAGAATACCAACTTATGTTACTGGTTAAGGAGAAAGCACTCACTAAAACCTAAACTGAAGTACAATGGTTATAAATCACCTCTTGTTCTGTATATCTGATGTTTAATAAAGGTCTGAGCTCACAACTAGGTTGTAGCTTCATGGACATCTCCTGCAGAAACCTCAGTGAAGAAAGTGACTGTACAGCAGCACCTCTCATAGAATGAGACCTGATGTTGCCTATAAAAGGTTTGGCAGCAGTTTCAAAAACACATTATAATGTTTTGTTTTCCCACAGTTTCGTACTGCTTACTTGAAGAAAATGAGACAATGAGCTGATCACTGTTCCGTCTTTTGTACTAGCAACATAGAGCTAATGTTCCCTTCAGGGATCCCAGTAATGTAGAAGTCTCTTTTCTTTACTTGAGCATGAAAGAAAAAATTAAGGCAAATATATATTTTGGTTAAGTCTAGGCATCAAGAAAGTGTCAGTAGCCAAATAATTATGTCTCTGTGAAAAATAGTAAATGGTCTTTGCACATCAAGGCTTGTAAATCAAAATCTCTTATTGTTAATGTGACAGCAGTCAGTAAAAGCACCTTCTACAAAATTTAAAGTGAAACAGTTACTCAACCCATAGGACTTCTGGACAAAGTTTCTTAGATGACATTCATTTCTCAAGTCAGACTTGGAGTGATTTACATGGGTCTAATATGAATAATATTAGAAATAATATGATAATGGATAACAAAGAAGGTAAGGAGAGAGTGAGAACAGGATAAGCCAAAATAAAAAAAAATGAAAGTTAAACTGCCAGTCCTAGGTTTTTGTCAAATTCACCTGCAGGGATGAAACATTTTTGGATTCACTCCAGAAACAAAATAATTTTTGATTTACTTTTGCTCAGTTACATAGTCCTAGGCTTGTCTGGATCTTGGAAAAAAGTGCAGTACTCTAGGAGTGAATAAAAAAAAACAGAAAAACAACTATCATGACATCAGTCTTTACACTATGAGTTGTATGTTATGAAAGGAGGACTACAGTTCCCATTTTGCTTTCCAGAAATTAGGTCTTCCTTGTTAGGCAGATGTGAATGTTGATAAGCTGCCTCAAAAAGAATGATAGATCATGGCTGTGTTGACCAAGAAATATCTATTTGAAACAATTGAGCTTTTTCCTTATTCTGCTTTTGCCAGAAGTCTTTGAGACAGAAAGTTTATAGGGTAAGCATACAAAAGCCCTCATGCCCAGTTTTATTGAAATGCATGTTTTTCTTTTTTGTAAGAAAATGAGGGAGCTGAGTATCATTTGAGGATATAAACAAATCCATTTTATGTACTCCACAGTTTTATATTAGTGCCAAACAAATCTTGGGTTGCAGCTGCTGTTCTTAATCTTGGTAGGATTTCCAGCTTACTTTGTCCATTAGCATGTTCTCAGAATGGATTGTGATCAATTAAATGCTTAAAGAAAAGGTAAGCAACTATAACTCATGCAGAGCTGATGATAATAACTTCTTCCTCATTTAGCCTGTTTATTTAATCTATCACTGTGATGTTATTTGTGACTATCTGTACGTCCTGTTTATGATGAGAACAACAACTCCTGAATGCTTTAATGGGTAACACTGCTACCATTTGGGAACTGGGGCTAGACAACTTTACTGCATTGGCCTATCACAAACATGGCCCACAGACATAGTTTCTTTATAATTAATGAGATTGAAGGAATAGTATTTTACAAAGAATATGTAATGTCAGTCTAAAATACATAAGATATAATTGATTTTTATCATATGTAATCTTGCATTCAAGACTCTCATATTGTTAAAATAAGATACATTGTTTCAAAACATCCCTGCAAACCAATATAGAGTCAACCTCAAGAAAAGTCTTTCCTAACCTTCTATAAAAAGACTTCCAGAAAAAAACAGATTTGAGACCAAAAATATCAAATTTTCTGAAAGTGTACTATTACTGACTTTTAATTATAAAAGAAAAGGAATCCACATCTCTTCTAAAAATCACACAGTTTATTGAAGCACCAAAAGAGTGAAGCACGGGGTCAACCCCAAACAAAAAATATTAACACTCTTGTATTATCCACATGTTTTTGTCAAAAAACTTCATCAGATGTGAGTCAATCAAGCTCATGTGATTGGTTGTTAGGGAATTTAAAACAATCTCATTTGTAATGGCATTCACATCTGATGAAGTTTTTTGAAGAAAACGTGTGGATAACACAAGAGCGTTAATGATTTTTTGTTTGGGGTCGACCCTGTGCTTCACTGTTTTAATTCTTCAATAAACTGTGTGATTTTTAGAAGAGACGTGGATTCCAGTGCCTTTCCTTTATTTTGTTTGTTTTCTTTAAGCACTTTGGTCACCTTTATTTGGTTCTTTTAATTATAAAAGGTTAGTGCTAGAGTATCCAGAAAGGAAAATGACTATAGCCATAGCCTCCTAAAATAGTGATCCAAGACTGCACTTGAATTTGAAAATCACTGAAGCTTATACAAGTGAATATCTTGATTTCTCAATTCTAGGACTGGAATCAGATTTGCAAAACATTCTAGACCAGTACGCAGGTAAAAGGGGACTGCAAAGCAATGATCTAATTACTGATGCTCTTTAAACCTGAGAACTGGCCACGGAGTTCTGTAAATGGATACATAGTAATACAAAGATATCCATTTATCAAACTAAGTCACTTTTAAGGAAAGCATGTTGATGTAAAACCAGCAGACTGAAAGGATAATCCACAAAATTTTTAAAACCTGTGAAGTTGAAGAACACGGTGTAAGCTGGGCTGGAGAGTACAGGCAATAAAAACACTTCTGTAAAAGTTTATTTTTTTGTGGGGGGTTTCATTCAACAAAAGGTTTCTTGGGATGATAATTCAATCTTATTTTGGTACTGAATTAAGTGGATTCACTGAAAAAACAATTCTGTTGGATAAGCCATATTCATTGAGGATCTGAAGTCATTGTTCACCCTCTCCTATATTTTTTTCTCAAATCATGCATTTGTTTTCTCCCTATAGTATGGTTCTAGTATTTTAGTACCAAAACCTTGCCTGGACTTTACAAAACTTTTATTTCCATGCACTTGAATCAAAGGAAAGAAAAGTTTAGCCACTCTTTTTTTAAACTTAATTTGTCACATTCTTTTGCAGAAGAGTGTGTCTCCACTTGCATGACATACCAGTAAGACAGGTAAATCAGTAAATATATAAAAAGATATGCAAAGTGTTGTGAAGTTGTTTTCTGATGCCTTTGTTGCAGAAGGAAGAGTACATAGTCGGTAGGTTTGTAATCTACCTTTCTTTTTGCAGGTCAGTCCAGATTTGAGCAGTTCTGTCTTGCATAAAGTAAGGGATTTAAACAATGAAATAATGTATTAATATTTTACAACAAAGAAATATTTAAATATGTTCTGACTTTTTTCTGTCACAGAAACTATGATACTACACTTAAATCATATTAATATCATCTAAAGTAGTATAAACAGCCAACACTGCACATCACAGAGATTTTATTTTGATAATAACTTGTAAATAGAGCTTTTTCATTGGCTAATGGCACGGTGTGTTCTGCAAAATCTCATGTGTCAGTAAGTCCTATGTAATACATCTAAAATGACGGCAACCCTAATAGTTGACATTTTTTTGTGATCCACTAGTGAGGGACATTCATTTCATTTTTGTGACTGTAACAACTTTATAGAAAGTAGGGTTTTAGCGCTATACATAGCAGACAGAACTACTAATATAGCATTTTCAAGGAATATGGCTTTGATTAAGTGTTAATATGCTTCAATATAACCAATCATGGGGTAGGAATGCAACAGAAGTGGTAAAATGTAGCATATAAAGGCATTTGTGTCTCAATTAAAAAAAATCATAACAGTACAAATTGCAAAACAGATGCTTAAACATTTTGTACTGTAATTCATAGGTTCATAGGTTCATAGGTTCATACTAGGCTATCTGCCCTAGGGCATTTACAAGCCTAGCCAGAGTGTGTTTGGCTTTCGCCACCCATTTTAAAATGAATTTTGCTATGCTCTTTTTCAAGATTAGTATACTGTGTATCTGTCTAACAGTGACACAGAAATGATACCCGGAATAAATCCACGATCTCCCATCCACCCATCAAGATTCCTCTTGAAGAGAGTCAATGAGGGACTCTGCCTAACCTGGACTGGGATTTTATTCCAGAGTGAAGGGAGCCTCTGGGTTATGAATCTGTCCCTCCAGCATGTCCTATTTATTTCAGTGCTGAGGTTCAAGTCTCTTGAGCGCATTGCTCGTTGGGATTTCGATTTTCTGAGGTGCAGCATGTCCATTAATTCCGGGCTGGACATGGCTTTATACGTCAGGTACAGATTGCCTCTGAGCAGGCGGTATGCCACTGAGTAGAGCTGGAGTTTCTTTAACCGGGCAGCATATGGCATCTGTTTGAGCCCTTTGATCCTCTTGGTGAGGTACGTTTGGGGTCTTTCCAGTTGCTGCAGGTGTCTGGTAAGGTACATCCCAAAAGGGGCATTGTACTCAATGATGGGCCTGATGAGAGATTAGTAAAGAGGCACGATGACCTCTCCTGATCTAGATGTGAATCCCTTCATGATTAGGTGGGCTATATAAAATGATTTTGTAACCACTTTGGCCACGTGGTTGTTGAATGAGAGATTGCTGTCAACTTGGGTCCCCAGGTCCCTAATTACTTCTTCCGTACTTAATGGATTACCATCTATGTGGTAATTTGTGGGCACTTTGTTTTTGCTGAAGGGGATAACTATACACTTTTTGGCGTTTAGCTTGAGGCCATGGCTCTGGCACCAGTTGTCTGTTTCTATGAGGCCCTTTTGTAGGATGCTTGTGTCAGCTGGAGAGTCGATTATGGCGCCCAGTTTGCAGTCATCTACAAACTTGGTCAGCCACAGTCCTTCCATGTTGGCCTGTACCTCCGAGAAATATATACCAAACAAGAGAGATCCCAGGACTGAGCCTTGTGGGATGCCACTTGTAACTGGTTTGGAGTCTGACTTGGCTCCAGCAATTCTAACCATGTGGGTTCTGTCCTTGAGCCAGTTTGCAACCCATCTAGTGACATAGGGGTTTATTTTTAAGCTGGTGAGCTTATCTATAATGCCTGAGTGAGGTATTGTATCGAAGGCTTTTGCGAGGTCCAGGTAGGCTGTGTGGACCACCTTCCCCTCGTCAATGGCCTTGGTGACTGTTTCAAAGAAATCGACCAGGTTTAAGAGGGAGGATCTGCCCTTAACAAAGCCGAACTGGGTAGGATCCAGTGTCTGTAGGTCCCCAATATCTTTATTTATGTGGTCCATGATGATCCTTTTCATAGCTTTGCAGACCAAGCTAGTCAGGCTTATGGAGCGATAGTTTCCAGGATCCGTTGAGGCACCACCTTTGTGGAGAGGGACCACTGTTGCTGTAGCCACTCTTTGGGTACATATCCTGTAGTAAGGCTGAGATTGAACAGTAGTTTTATGTTTGGGTTTAGTTCTTCTTGGAGTTCATGTAGGACGCAGCCCGGGACACCGCCTGGTCCCATTGATGCTGTGTTTTTTGCTTTGGAGAGGCTCTTACCTGAGCATCTGAGATGTCAGGGGGGCAGCACTCTGCTGGGATAGATATTTGCTCTTTTGGTGGGGAAGGGGGGGGGGGTTGCGCTGAACCTGTCAGCTAGGATGTTGGCAATGTCTGTGGGTTTGGTGTATTTTTTGTCATTTTGGACTAATTCTGAGCATATCTGGGAATTCCCACCCAGGCTTCGAACATAACTAAAGAAAGCCTTGTGATTATCCTTAGTGTCCTGTGCAATTTTTCTCTCGAAGCTGGCCTTAGATGATTTTATGAGTGCCCGTAGTTTTTTGCTAATACTGATCAGAGATGCCTTCCCTTTTTGGGATTTTGCTCTATCATGTAGTAGCTTCCTCCTTCTATTGTATAGTTTGTTTATGGCCGGGGTCCACCAGACAGGACGCCTGCCTTTGGGGGATTGGGTCTTGGTTTTGTTTGGGATTGCATGATCCATGCATTTCTGAAGGTGTTCATAGAATGCATTTATAAAGTATTCTGTGGTCTGGGCCATATTTTCTACAGGCCCGGGGGCTTTGAAGGATTCCACCTCAGTTTTGAGGAGTGTGAAATTTGCTTTAGATAAGGTTTTCACTGAGGTTTTCTGAGCAGGGGCTGGGGTCGGGATGTGAATATCTAGTGAGATTAGTTTATGGTCTGATCTTACCAGTGAGGGATACACTTCTGGTCTGGAGCATAGAGTCCCCATGTTGGTGATGATCAGGTCCCTAGAGCATGTAGCTCAGAGGGATTGTGATTTCTTTAGGTGTAGCATGTCCAACAGCTCTGGGTTTGACATAGCTTTATATGTTAGACAGAGATCACCTTGGAGTAGGTGATATGCTACAGAGTAAAGCTGGAGTTTTTTGAGACAGTCAGTGTACGGCATTTGCTTGAAGCCAGCAATCCTCTTTGTAAGGTACTTCGGTGGCCTTTCCAGCTGCTGCAGATGTCTTGTGAGGCACATTCTAAAAGGGCTGTTGTACTCTATAATGGGTCTAATGAGTGTCGAGTAGAGGGGAACAATGACCTCTTTTTTCCTGGATGAGAACCCTTTTATGATGAGGTGTGCCAGTTAGAAGGACTTCCTGACTACTGTGGCGATGTGACTATCAAAGGAGAGACTACTGTCCACCTGAGTCCCAAGGTCTCTTATCACACATTCAGTGTTAAGTAGATTACTGCCTCTGTGGTAATTCATGGGTACAGAGTTTTTACCAAGGGGGATGACACTGCACTTTTTGGCATTGAGCTTGAGGCCATGGCTCTGACACCAGGCATTTGTCTCAGCGAGGCCCTTCTGTAGGATGTCCACATCATTTGGGGACTTGACTATGGCTTCTAGTTTGCAGTCATCTGCGAACTTCATTAGCCAAAGGCCTTCTCTGTTAGCCTGTACATCAGAGAAGTAGATACCAAACAGGAGAGGTCCCAGGACTGAACTCTGTGGTACTCCACTTGTCACTGATTTGAGGTCAGATTTGGAGTCTGCAACTTTTACAGTGTGAGTTCTGTCAGTGAGCCAGTTGGCAACCCATCTTGTGACGTAGGGATTTATACCTAGTTAAGTGAGTTTAGCTATAATTCCAGAATGGGGGATGGTGTTGAAAGCCTTGGTGAGGTCAAGATAGGCTGTGTGAACCACCTTACCCTCATCTATGGCTTTGGTGACTCCCTCAAAAAGTCGATCAGGTTCACGAGGCATGATCTGCCTTTCACAAACCCGAACTGGGTGGGATCCAGAGTTTGGAGGTTACTAATGTCTTTGATTATGAGTTCCATGATGATACGTTCCATGGTCTTGCAGACCAGGCTCATCAGGCTAATAGGCCAATAGTTCCCGGGATCAGTGGTAGCTCCCCCTTTGTGGAGTGGGATAACTGTTGCTGTGTGCCATTCAGTGGGCAAAAAGCTTGATGCAAGGCTGTTATTGAACATGGTGCTTAGGTGGGGAGCCAGTTCTTTCTGAAGTTTGTGTAAAACCCAGCCTGGGATGTTGTCTGGTCTCATGGATACTGTGTTTTTGGCTTTAATGAGTTCAGCTTTAACTGCATAGTTGTGATTACAGGGACTCTGCATTCTTCCTGTATAGATATGGGCCCTTTGTGGGTGGGGGGTAAAGTTAGCACTGAACTTATCTGCCAGGATGTTGGCAATATCAGTTGGTTCTGTAATTCTCGTGCCGTTGTCCTGTAACTCAGAGCAGATCTGGGTGTTGCCATCGAGAATTTTGACATAGCTATAGAATGCTTTGTGGTTGTCCTTAGAATTAGTGCTGATTTTGTTTTCATAGCTAGCTTTGGGGGACCTTATAAGGGATCTCAGATTCTTACTGAGACTGACCAGGGAGCTCCTCCACTCCTGGGATTTTACTCTCTTTTGCAACAGTTTCTTCCTACTGTTGTACAGTTTGTTTATGGCAGTTGCCTACCAGATTGGCTTCCTTTTTTTGGAGGATAGCGTCTTGGTTCTGTTTGGGATAGCACGATCTATGCACTTGTGTAAGTGTTTATAGAGTGCATTTGTGTAAGATTCAGCAGTTGTAACTGTATTGTCCATCTGCAATGGTGTCATGAAGTTCACCACTTCTGTCTTAAGAAGTATGAAGTTGGCTTTGGAGAAATTATTTGCTGTGATTTCCTTAATGGGGGGGTGGGGGCGAGATGTGGATATCAAGGATGATTAGCTTATGGTCGGATCGGACCAATGAGGAGTTTACTTCAGGTGTGGAACACCAGTCACTCATGTTGGTAATGACTAGGTCTAGGATATTTGTTGCCCCTGGTGGGGGTGTGGATAAGTTGATCCAGGGCATTGGAGTTTATGAAATCCAGAAAGCGTTGAGCTAAGGAGTTGGTACACGAATAGTTTTTCCATTTAATGGTGGGGTAGTTGAAGTCGCCCATTATTAGGGTGTTTGAGTGAATCCTAATATTTTCATGTACATCAAGAAAAGAGGAGTGGGAATCCTGGGGCATGGTGGGAGATCTGTAGCAAGCTACAATTTGGATTGCAGTTTTGCCCAGAGTTAGTTGTACTTGGATAACCTTGAATGAATTATGCTGAGCAACTAGCCTGGAGGTGTGGATATCCTTAATGAATATGGAAACACCTCCGCCTTTGGTGTTTTGGTCCAGGTTACATGACCGAAAAGTGTGGTATGAGTTGTAGCCTGGCAGTGCAGGGGTGTTCTTTGGAGCTTTGAACCAGGTCTCAGTCACTGCACAGATATCGATGTTCTCCATTTTAAAGAGTGCCTTGAGTGAGGGCATTTTGAGAATTAGACTTCTAGCATTGAGTAGTATTACCCTCAGTTTTTGCTTGCCTGTTCCTGTTACGGTGGTGAATTTATCATTTGAACCTTGCCTAAAGAAGGCACTATAGGGGCAGCAAGAGCCTTAGCCAGTATCCGGAATCCCCGGGGTGACAGGTGCAGGCCATCTCTGGCAAAGCATCGTGGTTTGTCGACCATGTCATCCCAAGCAAACAGATACTGGATCCCCTTAGAATGACACCAAAAGCTTAGCCAATTGTTGAAGTCAATCATTTTGTCCTTGTACTGCGGTATCATTCTGGGTGATGGCAGAATGCTACTCAGGGCTAGTGTCATACCTGCCTGGGCTACAAGATCAGCAAGCTCTTCTATGTCTCTTTTCATGTAGTCCAGGGAGGTACATCTCAGGTTATTCACACTAACATTGACAATCACAGAGTCATATTTGTACTTTTTGTGGAGTGACCTGCATGTATGGGTTATGTGGTGGTTCCTGGCACATGACAGGCAGCTGAGAGTAACCTTCTCCTTGTTTTGCCTGGTGAGTGGGACATCAGTGTGCCTGACTATAGAGTCACCTATGACTAGTGTGTTGGGTACATTGCTTTGCCTTATTGGCTATGGTTGAGTGGCACACTGAGTCTGTGGGCTATGTGTCATTTGGGTTGTGTTGGGGATGGAGGTTGCTTGCGTTTGTGCTTTGGAGGTTTCTGTTGCTTAGACAGATTAATATTGAAAGCCTCTGTGAATGTTTTTGTGTTACTATGTGTGGATTTTGGTGTTGTAGATTTAGTGAGACTATGTGGTGAGTGTGGTGTGGTGCAAATGTTTACCTTCTCCTCTTGACTGTCAAGATCAGTCTTGGGTGGAAACAGCTTTACCTCCAGTTTGGCTAGATAAGTACATCTCTCACAGGTTGTAGTGTTGGGTGGTAGGAGGAGAGGGTTGTCTGTGTACATGAATCAATTTCTGCATTGCATCAAGTTGACCAGATTCATCACATAGACAGCAGAGAACACTGGGAGCTGCCCCTTGGACATGCCTGAATAAAAAACTATTTTCCTCTAGATAAGTGAGGAAAGTGAGTACAAGAGCTGTTTTTCTCTAAGCAAGTGAGAAAAGTAAGTACAAAAACTGTTTTCCTCTAGGTAATGAAGGTTGAGTGCTGTACTAATTAGTAGCTTACTTAGTGCTTACAAGTTCTGAACAAGTGCTGAGCACGAATAAGCAAATTTAAGTCCTAAAACTAAGAATCTGTATCTGCACTAGACGAGTTACAGGACAGAAACAAGTGCAAATGCAGGCTTTCAAATCAGAAAGTTGAGAGAGATGGAAAAGATTGCCCAAACGGCCAATAACTACAATTTCTGGGTCAGAACCACTCCTTATGTGGTAGACAGGTTACCTAGTGCTTACCACTCCCACTGATACACTAGAAGGCTTCCCTCCAACTCAGAAAGGCTTGTGGGGGGGGCACCTCAGAAGCTTACATACATTCCTGGATACAGCATATCTGTATCTGAACTACACTAGTTACAGGAAAGGTAGGAAACAGGCTTACAGTATTTTTTTTTGTTACAGAAAAGTAGCTACAACAGCAGTAAAAACAACTCACATCCAGTGCAAGCCAGCACACTCGAGTATGCAGCAATATTAGACCAAACACAGTTTAAAAATGCAATTAAATTAAAAAGGACTAAAATCAAGTGCAGAAGGAGTTTATTAGGTAGAATGTGGTAAAGAGATGGGACTGCGGGAGTGTCCCAGATCAAATCTACAGTGGGGCGGGCAACTTCAAAAGCCACCAAATTTAAACTACGAGCCAGAAATAGGGAGGATGGGTGGGACAAAACACTTTCAGCAGAGATCTGAAATACTATAAGTAACAACTAACAGTACAAACTCTAAAACCAAAAAATATATACTTAGCTCTGTATATTTCCAGATAGATTGAAAAGCAGTCTCTCAGAACACAGGTTTCAGCAATGAAATGCAGGCTGTGGCTAACAGGTCTAATTTTATGCAAGTGACCCTTACGTTAGATAACACACAAGCTGTAAAAACAGTTATACCAACTGAAGACACAGCAGAAAATACTGGGAGGTGGGGAAAACTCTTTCAGCAGAGATCTGAAAAACTATAAGCAACAATTAAATGTACAAACTCTAAAACCAAAAAAAAATACTTAGCTCTGTATATTTCCAGACAGATTGAAAAGCAGTCTCTCAGAACACAGGTTCCAGCAATGAAATGCAGGCTGTTACTAACAGGTCTAATTTTATGCAAGTGATCCTTGAGTTAGATAACACATATGCTGTGTTAATATGGTAGGCTCAAAGGTAGCTATTTTCTGGAAAAGAAAACATTAAATTTTATAAAATTTTATAAAAGCACTGAGAGTGATAATAATGGATTAAAACAGGTGAGAAAAAATATATATTTTTAGTTCCAAGGAAGAGTTTTCTTTTGACACCATCAGCCAACCTCTCAGATAATGTAAAGAAATGAGAGTTTGAAGAGGCAATTTCTTTTATTGTGAAAGCTCTACATGCTTGTTTATTGCAGAAATAGCTAACATTTCCTTTATAAAAATATGATCTGAAACAACTTTTTCCTTTATAAGGAGAATATAACATTTCCATCACACTCTCGTGAAACATGTTATATAAAAGAATGTCTATCTTGGACCAAGAAACTTATAATGTATTTAATGTGGAACAGGAATAAAGTTTCAAACTACATTGTAACGTGTATCCCATTCTTATTAACCCACACCCCAGATGAAATCTAATATGATATCTGTGGAAATACAGACACCCTTCCTCCTACTTTTCTGGCTGCTCTTATTTGGCAAAATGTGCAAGGAAGATGAAGGAATCACCATCTCCACATTTGAAGGTGGTAATAGGGGAACGTCATCCATAGAAACAGCAGTGGAAATCAGTCCTCTAACGACGGACAACGCACATATCCTCACCATTGCATTGTGGATACCTTCCCTGAAGCACTGTAATTGATGAAGGTATCTCTTTGCTGTAAAAGGTTTGCCTTCAACTCTGCAAGTGAGTCACCACTAACACCATGAACTATGTCGAAAAAAACTCCATTTCTTTTATCACTTTATCTTAGTTTATGGTTTTGAAATAAAGTTTTTCACTTGCAAAAAAGTGGGAATAATTCTTATTTCATCCAAAACATCTAATACTATTTATAAAACATGTGTGCCAGGGAGCACATTGAATATGCCATACAATGGCATACAAGAACCCTATGTATTTCATAATTATGGTACATAACTGGGTAACACAACAAACTCCTTCCCTAGTTATGTGGGATTTGTAGACACAACACCATCAGAGTACCAGGTGGTCCCAAAAGGGTACTCTGTGGGACTCCAGCTGCATAACATCCATTGGTCAGTAGTGTTGCATGTGTAAGTGCATCTACTTCTTAACAGCATACTTAGCATCTATAGTGGTGCAACACACCACCACTGTTAAGCTGTTAAAAACCTCCTTTGCATGATAGGAGAAAAAGCATAATGACAGTACCGTACCATGTGTTACAACAAACTCTGTTACCACAATTGTATATAGTTTGACCACACACAGTGGTACCATCAGGAACTTCCACAGCAGCAAGTCTCATATTATGGTAATGATAAATAGCTCTGCAGTAACCATTTGACTGCATATGGGATTGGGAACAAATTGGGGAAAGGAGTGCATAGTACACCAGAATTAGAGTGCTTTGCATACTGCTCTTATGGAGCATGACCCGGTGTAATATTAATGCAATGTATAGAGGGATTGTATGCTTCTGTCTAGCATATCAATAAAACCAAGGCTTGTCAAGTTACAGTTATCCCTTTAAGCATGCCTATGTCATAATCACAAGCATCAATATTATTGAAAAAAATCAAGTAAAGACGTCATTGCCATATCTGAACAAGTACAAAATACATTTTATTAAGCATAAGCAAAACATTCAGATTTTTTCAGATTTTTTCCACAAATGTTTTATTTTCTAATATTAACCATAGATACCATGTAATTTCTTTTAGACGTTAAACCATGTAAACCAGAAAATCATGTGATTATTGTAGCAGATGAACTTGAAGCATAGTTTTCCAGACGATATATTGAAGATTGTCCTTTTCTTCTATTATAAAGTATCAAAATAGCTTCCTACCCGATGCTATAAACTACATTTTATTTTGTTTTGTTTATTTAACATTGGTTACCAGGAAAGCCTGACTTGGAATGAACATATTTTCAGCAGAGGTCCAGGGAGAAACGCTGCAGACACATGTCTTTGTAACATGGGAGGAAACCCACATGAAGGCTGGGAGGACATGCAGATTCTTTACAGAAGTCAGCCCAGCCATGAATCGAACTGCAAAACCTTGCTGTGAGATGACTATGCAAACCACTGCACCACTGCACCTTATATCAAGTGCCTAAATTGCTATTCAACATCGTCACCTAGACTGTCATCAGGAATTTAACTTGATGGAACCACTGCAGACTATTTGTCTCTGATGTGTTAAAACAAGATAATTCAAACATGTTCCTTGATTAAGGAAGAAATATGAATGAACTCAGATTTGCCTGCTATAAACTTCGTTTAAAACATATCTATTAGGAAATGTTGTATTGCATTGTAAGGGTAAGAATCAATATTTAGATTCAATAAGAATTCAAAGGAAGTCCCTTAAGGGCACAATTTAAGAATTTACACCATCAAAAATGTTGAGGTGGACAGGTCTCTCAGAGAATTAAAGAGATTTTTTTTCTTTCCTTTCTTTTTTAAAACAATGAGTAAGACGGTCACTGAAAAACCAATCGGTAAAAACAAAATGAAAACTCCAGCAAAGCTAGAACTTTCACTGAGTGACCTCCCAATCCTCTTGTATCAGAGGCAAATGGAATATATGCAAATGATCCTTATGAACATCAGGTGTTTCAGCTAATTGGCGATTCTGAATGCCTATGACTTGTTTCATCGTTTTAATGGACAATTTCAGGCCAATAAAGCCAAACCCCACCAGCTGTGGATATGCATATTTCGGCCTTGTTATGATCTCATCAGATCCCATGTACCTCTGATACAAGAGGTTTGGGAGGTCACTCAGTGGAAGTTCTAGCTTTGCTGGAGTTTTCATTTTGTTTTTACTGATTCCTTTCTTTTTTAAGAAGATTGCCCAGCAAGTGTCAAGTCAGCCATAATTAAATAATAAAGAATGCCACTGAATTCATTTAAAAAGACTCTTATCACTACTAAAATGTCCAGAGAAAGGAAAGTCTTTTAAATTAATCTAATAAAGCCATCTGGTGAGCAGCAGTAGATGGGAAGAAGTGGTTTCAACATGAACAGATTTGACTGAAAGCTGTTTTGTATTAATATAATATAATATAATATAATATAATATAATATAATGTAATAGCAGATCCTGGTGTAGAAAATCTATTAGTGCAAGCGGCTTTGAGTTCACTGGAAGTGGGAGCTGGCAAAACCTATACATAATAGCCGAAACCAGAACAACACTAGGCATCTTTGTTTCATTGAAGTTATGTCGGTATTTAAAAGTTCATTGTGCTTTTTAGCAATAGATATATGCTGTTTAATGTTTATACTGTTAGTTTTAATGAACATGTGAGATAATAGAAGTGAAAGTACTGCAAACTAAATGAATATAGTAATCTTTATTGTGCAAGAATAATTCATTTTTTGATTTGTATAATGCATTTCTCCTTTTAAAGCTTTATATGCCCCAAAAATCTACGATGATCATATTTTACATTATAAGGACAAGATAATGTTTTTTTTAAAGAAATACATAAGTACAGGCATTCATGTTGCTCAAGCACAGGCAATAATGCCCTTCTAGCCTGCTAACTCCAAAACACTAATTTTCATAACGTGTCCAGCTCGTTCTTAAAAAATATAAAATCTAGTACTTGCTTTAATATAATTTGCTAGTCTGTTCCAGACATCAGCTACTCTCACAGAAGACCTTTTAGTGCATATCTCTGTTTATACAATTTCCCACACAGGTCACCGATGCTTCTCTACTGTTCTTTGATAATCTCAGACATTACCAGATGTATTTGTGTCTAAATACTCTATATACCTGAATAGACTCTCCCCTTTACATGAGGTTCGATTTAATTACTTAAAGTTTTATATCCAAGGATACCCTTGGTATATTTCTCCTGTACCTTTTCCAATTTACTCAAACTAGTTTTCATATAAGGTTTCCATATTATTGTCCCATACTCTGTTTGGAGTATAATGGAACTTATCTGAAATTTTCACAATTTTGGGTTTCCTAGACTTTATAAATCTTTCCATATAGTCTTTCCATATAGTTGTATAATGTTCATAAACTAATTGGTTTATATGATCAGAAACTCTCAGTTCCTTGACCAAATCCACAGTTTCAATTGCTGTCTGCTGTTTTAAATATAAACACTTCATTCCATGCTTTCCAAATCTAATAAGCTTAATTATTATCTATTTAGTAGCATAATCTTTCTCTGTTCCCATCTGGCTAAGTTAGTTTATTTCTTTTGTATATATGCTGTTTCTGCATTTCAGGTAATCAGTTTCCCATTTTCTGGACATGTTCATACAATTTGTAAAATACCTTAGATGAAAAACATAAACCAGAAAGATACAACCTAAATGACTTTGGACCAGGACAGACAACTATAGGACACCCTGACTGTAACATAGAATTTCACTAGTCCAATTACTGTATGATAATTGTCATGCCCTATTTGTAAGAACCATGCAGCTCTCCATATTATCAAGACTGCATGAATACTTAGTTGTTCTAAGTTGTTCTAATCTATTGATCAGTGTTTTCTGCAAGACATTATCAAAGTGGTTCTACATAAATTATATCAGGACACATTTTCTTGATTATAAATTTTATATCATAGACTACAATGTTGAAAAATTATAGGTCTATTTTCAACATATTCATGCTGATATAAGGTTTCACATCCACACTTTTCCAACTCTGAAAATAATTTCACCAAAAAAACCTTCTCCATTGTTTTTCACAAAAAGATAGAAGACTTATGGGTATATATGTGTGTTAAAATGTAATAGTAAACAGTCATATTTCATTAACTTACTTATATTCTATACAGTAAGACATGATTGCTATTTTCTGGCTGTAACCTGTTTGTTTATTTATTTTTAATATCAAGCAATAATGGCACATTCAGTAGATTTCTACTTAAAGTTACCTTATGAAAATATTTATTGTACATGCAAATAATAAGCACTGTCTCTACATTAAGAACTTAATTGATTAGTTCCTTGCATTAAGGTCCATAAGGAAACAGCAACTCTTATTCTATATCCAAAGAAAAGTGACATCAGTAACAGGATGGAAAACCATCGGGATGCTGGGAGTTGTTCTATGGCCTGAACCACCACTAATGAATACCCACATGGAAGTAGACTGCCACAACTTCATTCAGATCAGTACAGACCGGTCTGAGTATTCCCTGGTGCAACGCTGGAGCATAAAACTGTAGTCTGGTCATTAAGAAGTAGTTTCTGATTTATCAAATGATTACAAGCAAACAGTACTTGGGATACTACTAGATGCAGGAACATGGACTTTGTCACAACACAGTGATGGTCTTGCACACCTAGTCTTACCATTATTTTATGCACTGAATAATCTGCAATTTCGCACTGCTATATGCCATCCTCCTGTACTGCATTAAACTTGTTTTATCTCTATGTCATCCATGTATTCTTGAATTTCTCCACTGTTTTCACTTACACAGTGTCCTCCATAAAGATGCTTTTTATCTATAACCCAGATGCAAAATAACTTTCTCATTTCGACACTCAAGTCACTTTCCCTTTACCATTAATCAGTTTGTCTATTTTCCTTCAGCATCTCTTCTGAATAGAGTCAACTCCATGGAATTTAATTTCATAAAATACTAAAATATTTTCAGTTTCCTCCATAAAATTGCTTATGCTTATTTATAACCCAGTCTCCAAAACATACTTTCTAATTTCACCACACGGTCACACTCCCTATACCTTTATTTTTTTATTTCTGCTAAACTTTATCTGCAAAGTGTTAACTCCACAAAATTTAATTTTTCATAAAATAATAAAATGTATTCATTGTGTCTTGGCTTTATTCCTTCATTTCATTTAGGGTGTACATTTGAGTGCCTTTGTTACCTTTTGTTTCTTTTCATATATGCTGTCATATAAACCCTGCAGCATTCTTGTTACACTCTGTTGTCAATTATTTTCTGATGCATGTTTCCATAAATGCTGATGTTCTCAAGATGAGATTTCAAGGACTATTTGTCACGTGAGAGAATTGATCCCTGTTTTCCATGTGCAATATGTCTCTATACATATTCCAGAATGGGTGCTTGTCATTTGATCAATGACACATTTATGCAGTGCTGAACACTCAAACATAAATGAACTAAACAACTTTTGCTGACAACAGAGTTCAATAGAGTTTTCTTTTTTTTTTTTGTTGTGTAACCTTAGAGTAAGTATATATAAGTTTGAGGGGTATATGGGTGCAGAGGGCTTGCCCCCTGTGGAAAAAAGGTACTTCTGACATTCAATGAAAGTTGTTTTGCTCATTTTGGTTCAATTGTTCAATACGCAATAAAATTGCTGTTGATTAATTGATATGTATCCTTCCGGAAAAAACTCCAACCATTAGAACTACCTTTCTTTTCTGGATTTCCTATGAACTGTACACTTTTAAATGTTCTGATAAAAAAGACACAAAGAAGTGATGAACAGCAGGTCAAAACAAGGAAATAGTTTAATCCGTACAGCACTGTTAAACAAAGATTAAGTGTTTTTATCCCACTTGGGGGACTTCATCAGAATGTATGTAAATCCCCTTCCTTATAGACCACCATTTTAATCCCCAGTAATTAATTAAAACCAAATAAGGAATAGAAAATTAAGAAAATTTAAAGTGATACACACTGTGTGTACAAAACCAGTAAAATATTCATGTAGCTAATGATTCTTGCTCAAAAAGCTTTGGATAGTACTCCCAGAAATAAGTTTAGATATATTATGTGATATAATGCACATACCAATAGGGTTAAACAACTTGTAAGACACAAATGGTCTGTACTATGTACAGCTGATGTGGTTAAAGAAATTGCAGGTTCATCACCTAGTTTTGCCTTTAGGAAATGTAGGAATCAGGAACAACAGCTCTGTTCTAAAGACCTACTAATGTGCTTTAAGAATGCAAAAGTAAAATCTAAAAGTACTGTGTCTTGCTAGGATTGCCAGTTTTGTCACTATAAATAAGAACAATGTTTTTGTACACTCTAATACAAATAAGATATTTTATTTTCATGTTTGCCACTTGTAAAACCAAGAATATGGTTTACTTGGCCACCTGTGAAAAATGTACTTCAATTTATGTTGGAAACCCAACAGGATGTAAAAAAAAGATAGCCCATCACCTATCAGACATATGTAGGGATGTAGACAGTAATGCCTTAGCTAAAAATATCATAAGCACAGATAAAATGCATAGTTTTATATTTAGGGTTATAAAAAAATTGAAAGAAGTATTAAAAGAGGGGATATTGCATTGAACACTCAAGAGTGTTGAATATAAACTGATTAATTGCTTTCAAGCAAATGTACCCCATGGGCTGAATGATACTGAGTTTAAAACCTGTTCTCAAGAGAAGGTCTCTTTTTCCATGAAACAAGTACTGAACTGTTTATTTTAATTATTTTACTGTTGCTGTGCTTCTACTGGTTTGAATTTGTTCATGTGGTGTAAACCTGAAAATGTGTTTTAGTATGATTTTAAGCACCGAAGAAGAGTTATATCTTGAAAGATTTCTATTAAACTTGTTTTACATCAGTTTGTGAGTTACTTTCACTTTTTATTCTTTTCACAGAAAAAGGTGATTCATTAGAAGGTAATAGGTCTAAAGGACGGAATGCTGACAGGTGGCAATGCACTTTATATGACTCATCAGCCACCTGCTGTGTTCCTGCATATCCTAGCATGAGACAAAACCTGATACAAGTGCTATGTATGTGTGGGGAAAATTGGATGAAATAGTAAGAAACCTTTTGAAGCTCAGCAAATGAAACATACTGAGATATTTGGATTGAAAGTTGGGGTAAATCATGCTGTATAAAGTAGGCATGAAGCCAGGCAATATAATAGGGGAAGAAAAAAGCTTTTGTGAGGGGCACTTCTCTGTATGAGAACTTAGCAGAGATGAATCTTGTCTATCAAGAATTTAAGCAAATAATTCACTGACTTTAAGTAAAAACATAACAGGGTGGTATTTGCAACTCCTCATGTACTGAGAATGAAACAAGACTGTAGGGGAAAGTTGTTGGCTTGTGAAGCATTATTTTCTTTCCAGAACACTGAACTATTGCTTGGAATTGTGAGTTTGACCAAGAAAAGGCAAACAGACATACCGAGTCTCCATCATGATCATTAACTTCTGACATACTACGGAAGATAGCCTACTTTATAGGTTTCCTCATGCATTAAACTGAGAATAGCACAAGATTTTCATTTCAGATTCCACGTGTACTTTGACACAAGACAGCTCATTACAATATACATATCACTAAAACATTCCTTAACAGCTTGAAGTCAGTAATTTCAGTAAAGGATCCTCTAAGATACCCATAAAAATATAATGTTTTGATTGCATGCTGCAGAAGGCCTTGTGGTTGTCTTTTGCCAGGTTGGTTATCTTAACCTCACAATCAGTCTTTTTGGACTTAATTGGTTCTCTTAATTTCCTGTTTAGTTTAACCAGAGAGCTCCTATCATTATGGGAATTGATCTTCCTGAATTTGTTCATGACTTTTTTTTCCTTTGTAATATGCCCTATTAAGGTTAGCATTCCACCAGTGTGGTTTGTTTTTAGAGTTGGGTTTGAGCTTACTTCTAATAGTTACAGCAATCTCTATACAGCCATTTATATGGTCGTATAGGGTCTCTGTGAACAATTCTGCACTGGTTGTGTGAACTTGGGGGTTAAAGGAGCACTGAATTTTGACAGACTATGACTTAATAGGATGTAGTTTGCTTTATAATACTTCTTAATGGTTACAAGGTTACTGACTGAGTTGATTTTGTATTTTGAAGGAGAAAGCTTTGTGGTCCGACCTCACCAGTAGGACATGACACTTGGGGGAGGGGGTGCAATACCAGGTCCAGTTTGTTTGAATCTCTAGTTGGAGTGCACACTGTCTGGTTAAGGGTATTTGTGTTAATAAAGTCCAGGAATCATTCCGCCTGTGAGTATGAGGCAGTGTATGTTTTTCAGTCTATAGAGTGGTAGTTAAAGTCTCCCATGAATAGGGTATTTGGTTTAATGCTGAGTGTCTCTTGTTGGTCTAGGTACAAGCTATGGGATTCTATGGATATAGAAGACATAGCTTGCTAGGATATGGTATAGAACTTAGTCTATGGTGATTTGATGTGGATAAATTCCAGGCCATTCCTGTTTAACCAAAGTAGAGTCATGCTTGTTGCTAATATAGATTGAGGCTCCTCCAACTTTTGTCTCTGACTCTGCAGCTGATGGTCTAAATGTGTAGAAGGCACTGAAGTCTTGCACTGTCAGAGTACTTATCAAAACCAAAGAAAAAACACAAAAACCTAATAATTCCAAAAGGTGTTCACAGATTTGGAGTCCCAAATAGCTTTAAACCTGCTACCTCGGCATTTTGCCTTCAAGGGATATCAACATATCAAATATTAAAGCTTAAATATACTAAACAATTAAACAATTGTATTTCAGAATTTATCTGTACATCCCACTTTTAAAGTGATCAATGCACATAATACATAAACACATCTCTTAGTCAAGAAAAATTACATTTACCATAGAGCTTCAGCAGCAGCAAAATTACAACAACATTACAATGAATTCTACAGCAACAACATCATCAAATAAATGTAGCCAGGTTTACTTAAAAAATACAACAGCATCCTCTCATAATGTGTGTATGTACTCATATAAAATTATATACACACATACGCACACACACACACATATATATATATATATATATATATATATATATATATATATATATATATATATATATATACATATGGATCTAGGACATTTGATCGAGTGATCAAACATCCGAATCCATGACGATCAAACACACTTTAAAGAAAGCAATTTAACTGAAAAAGCACTTTCATTAAAGCATGTCAATAAAAAAAAAAAAAAACACTGCATTTACATTTTTGCAGGGGGATTCTCCCCCGCACCCCCATGTGGGGGGCTGTGCCCCCCATGCACCCCCTACTTTAATATTCTCCCTCCGAGACTGCGCTACAGTGGGGAAAAGGGAATTTCCCCTTATCTGCACCATAGTACGGCCTCGGCAACAGTCATACTTACATGAAAGTGCTTCTTCGGTGAAAAGCACTTTCACGTAAGTATGCTTGCTCGGATGTTTGATCTTTCGATCAAACATCCTAAATCCATATATATATATATATATATATATATATATATATATATATATATATACACACACATATATGGACATATTATCAATGAAATTTCTTCAAAAATTTAACAACAACTCCAGATTTAATCCATGTGGGACCAAGGTTCCAAAATTAAAAATTAAGTATTCTCCAACTAATTTAACTTATTAGCAAATAGAGTACCACTACCAGAGTTGACAGATGGTTGGGCTAATACACTAAAAAACAGGGAATCAAAATTTCCCAAATGGGCTAAAATAAAATGTTCTGCCACTGGACTGAAGCCTATATTGCCCCTTCTAATATTTACCAAATGTTCCAAAATTCTAATCTTAATTTGTCTTTTGGTCTGACCTATATGCCATCTAACCTCACCACACCCACAACCCAGAATGTATATAACACCACATGATTGACAATTAAATCTTGCTTGAAAGACAAATCTGTGCCCATTGATCACAGTATTAGATAAATTTCTGATTCTGTGGCACACACTGCATCTCCCACAAGGAAAAGACCGTATGAACTATTCTGGGTCCAATTGGAAATTGGGTAGTTCTTTTAGGATTAAAACTCTACCAAAAGAAAAAGCCACATGTTATGGAAATAAAGTGCTGAGTTTATCATCAGCTGTTATTATTGGCCATAACCTTGTAACCACCTGTCTGAGTGTGTCTGAAAACAGACTGTCAGAGTACATTCTGGGTATTTAAACCATGTCTTGGTAATTGCACAGATGTCTATATTCTCCAGAGAGAGGACAGCTTGTTGGGTGTGCAGTTTCTTGTTTAGGCTCCAAGCATTTAGCAGTAATACCTTTAGAATGACTCTAAGGGGTTAATAAAGTTTTAAGTAATATTCAGAAGCCTAGGGGTGACAGGTTAAGACCACCATTTGCAAAGCAAACATGGTTTGTTAACCATGTCCTCCCATGCTGACAAATGTTGAATCCCCCTGGAAAACAAAGCCAATTATCAAAGTCAAGCATCTTTTGTTCATACTGTGGTGTCATCCTTGGTGAAGGTAGAATGTTGCTGAATGCAATGCACATACCTGCCCTATGCCACATATTCAGAGAGCTCCACTATGTCTCTTTTCATATAGTCCAGGGAAGTACATCACAGGCCATTAACACTTACATGGACTTTGACAGAATCATAATGGTGTCTGTGGTTTAGTGGCTTGAGTACATGCATAACTTGGCAGATCCTGGCTCAAGATAAGCGACTAACCATTATCTCCTCCTTGTAAAAAAAACAAAAGAAAAACAAAAACGCCACAGGAACAACGACAGCATACTCAAGACGACTTTAATAAAAATTCGATAAAACAAAGGTTGTGGTGAAGTACTGCATCCACAATAAAAACAAAAGAACCAACAAATTCAAATGAAGCGCTTTTCGTCTGTAATGTAAACAGACTTCTTCAGATAATAGCACAATGTGAATTCAAAACTGTTTAAGTGTAGTACAATGGTCACATGATAAATATAAACCTATCATTAACCCTTTAAAAGTCAGAACAATTCTGACTTACTTTTTTGAAAAAAACGGTGTGCAAAAATTTCCATCAAAAATATCCTAACAGCCACTTAGTATGAAGTGGTAAAGCTTAAATAATAAATAATAAGATACAACAGTTGTTGATACTTCGTACTGAATGTTATGTTGGTTGAAACCGATAAAAATTTATTTATTGCTCTAAACAGAAATGCTGTCTTATGCACATGTTGGGAACATGATGGAACAAGAAAAAGTAGTAGAACGTGCTACTAAACAAATGGTGATTATGTATATGTACACTGTCAGTACTATTACTATTTCTAAACTTGTAATAAAACAAAAAGTCCAGGTAGTTGTAAAGTGGTCATGTTCACATACAATTGTACCACTAAGTCCTCTTAAGCTAAGTATAGGCATAGAACCTGAAACGTCGAGGAGGCGTGCTATATCATTAATAACAGTTTATATAAATGCCATAAATACCGGGACTAATGTACAATTTGTAATTTGTATAGCGTATAAATATTCTAAACACTAAGTACTAAAAGGTAAAACATGATTAAAAAATAATTGTCATTCAGATGTATAGTTTAACACCTTTACCAACGGAACAGGTGGTGACTAAATAGTGATCATCTGAATGACAATTATTTTTTAATAATTTTTTTTACCTTTTAGTACTTAGTGTTTAGAATATTTATACGCTATACAAATTACAAATTGTACATTAGTCCCGGTATTTATGGCATTTATATAAACTGTTATTAATGATACAGCATGCCTCCTCAGCGTTTCAGGTTCTATGCCTATACTTAGCTTAAGAGGACTTAGTGGTACAATTGTATGTGAACATGACCACTTTACAACTACCTGGACTTTTTGTTTTATTACAAGTTTAGAAATAGTAATAGTACTGACAGTGTACATATACATAATCACCATTTGTTTAGTAGCACGTCCTACTACTTTTACTTGCTCCGTCATGTTCCCAACGTGTGCATAACACAGCATTTCTGTTTAGAGCAATAAATACATTTTTATCGGTTTCAACCAACATAACATTCAGTATGAAGTATCAACAACTGTTGTATCTTATTATTTATTATTTAAGCTTTACCACTTCGTACTAAGTGGCTGTTATGATATTTTTGATGGAAATTTTTGCACACCGTTTTTTTTTCAGAAAAGTAAGTCAGAATTGTTCTGACTTTTAAAGGGTTGATGATAGGTTTATATTTATCATGTGACCATTGTACTATACTTAAACAGTTTTAAATTCACATTGTGCTATTATCTGAAGAAGTCTGTTTACATTACAGACGAAAAGCGCTTCATTCGAATTTGTTGGTTCTTTTGTTTTTATTGTGGATGCAGTACTTCACCACAACCTTTGTTTTATTGAATTTTTATTAAAGTCATCTTGAGTACGCTGTCATTGTTCCTGTGGCGTTTTTGTTAGTTTTTTTTTTTACAACAGTTTTTTCAGTCTTGGTGTTTGGATTTGTTTGTTCCTATGGCCACAGGAAACAGCGACAACGCCTTTAACCTCTCAGGTTTGGAGACGGATGGAAGAGGTAACTTGACATTATTGCTGGAAGCAATGAACCAACATTTGGAGAACCTAACAGCCAGGATTGAGTGTTTAACCCAACTGAGTTCTATACAAACACAAAGGGATTTATCTAGCACTCCAGAGGGAGTGAACAGAGACAATTTATTAAAGTTCACATCTAACCAGTTTTCTGCAAATGAAAACGGAAATCGTAATGTGATCGTTAACAACAACATGGGAAACATTAACAACCAAGGAGCAAACATAGAACGTACTACTACTTCGGGGCTTATTGGGACCTATGATTTGACTAGCTGGCTCAATGAACAACCAAGCCTAAGTACCCAGAGCAGAAATGTTACCATAGGAAACCCGGCTGGAAGTAATGTGAGTATTACTTTTAAACTTAAACTTTTTGACACTAAACTACTAAAAATTAAAAAATTACAGCTCGAGTTGCAATACTTTGAAATATGTATTAAAGAGAACATTGTCCCTAAAGGACTTCATACTTGACAATATCCTATGGGTCTAGAATCAGGGTCTGAGTTTTGCAAAGACATAATCAACTTGTTCAACATTCAAGGTTTGGAGCTGTTAAAGATTATGTGTAAACACTATCAATTACAAATTAACAAATTGGCCAAAGAGGCCACTGAATTGGAAAAGGAAATTAAAAAAGACATTGTATTTGATAGATACCAGTATGACTATGACTGCATTTTTTCTAGTATCTCTCAACAAATAGAGAGAATGAAAGAAATCAAACTAAAAAAACTCAGGAGAGATCTAAAAGACTACGAGGAGGGTACAGCTTATCTGAAACCACCCCCTCCCAGTCACGAAATATGTTCATGAGTAATAGTAACAACATTCTCTTTAACTATGGTGCTAATGACCTAGATACAGACAATGTCGATACGATGTCACCAAGACCAGGAACAAGTCATGAGGAACCTATGGCGAACTTCAATAGGGACAGAACTGATAACACTGAAACAGATGGTATTTCCAACAGCCACCAGTCAAAAAACTTCCAGGGGCGGACGGTGAGAAACCGGAACAACTATGGTGGGAATCAGAGAAAATTTTACGACACACGAGCTGCAAGCAAACAGGAGGAGGTAACAGAGAATTTACTCGACGTTGATGTAGATACAGTGGAAACTATTCCGACTAACTATAAACTTATTACAAACTCAAAAGGGGACTTCAATATTCACAATTATACTGACTTCACAATGGATAATAGGCTGGTTGAACTACTTGCACACGGACTTAATTTTGTTCCTTCCAACAGAGGTGACTTAATCGAAACACTTTTAGATTTCAAACTTTACATCAGAAAACTTAATTTAACAGCTTTGTTAGGTGTTGAGACAACTGACAGGCAAGATCTTAGGATAACAAGTACTTACAACCCACCCATTCACCCACTCATACACCTATTTGACCATATGTGTGAAACAGAAATAAGGAAACTGTTTAGCAAAAATACTTATTCTACTAACCACTACAATGTCTCTATAGAGGACAAATTGAAGCTAATACAGTTTAAAAACTTATCGATTCGCATAATGAAACCGGACAAAGGAGGTGGGTTAGTGGTAATGGAAGTAAGCCACTATATTGATAAAATGATGAAGCTCCTCAAGGAACAAGCTTATCAAAAAGTGAGTTTAAATGAGTTAAACATAGCTCAAAATAGAATAAAAATGTTCATCAATGATTTGTTCATAGACTCACTGACTGACATACACATAAACAATTATTTAAACCTGCCTTTACCTAGACAGACTTCCTTCCTTATTTGGGGTACTTAAAATTCACAAAAATATTAATGACCCCCCCTATAAGAGCACTGGTGGATGCTCGTCAATCTATCACATACCCTTGTGCCAAGGTGATTGATTCCATATTGAAAACATATGTAAGTAAAGAAAAACAAATCTGCAAAGACCCGTGGTCATTCCTCGAACAAATTAACACACTCGAGTTCAACTATGACAAAAACTTTTTAACTATTGACGTCTGTGATCTTTATACGTCTATTCCCCATGATATAGGTATTGAGTGGGTGATAGAATTCATTAGGCTCAGAGGAGCAAGTGACTCTGAGCAGAGATTGATTGAACAACTATTGGGAATAGTCCTAGAATACAACTTTTTTGCATTTAACAATATCTACTTACAAAAAATTGGGGTAGCCATGGGGTCTCCTTGTGAAGGCAGTTTTGCCAACTTGGTCATGGCCTACTGGGAACATAAATATGTCCTTGAAAACACAAACTTGAAGAATAGTATTTCTTTTTACACCCGCTACCTGGATGATATCTTTCTTATCATCTCAGGTGGCAGTATAGTAGCAAAAGAGCTAGTTGAATACTTCAATAGTACAACTGAATTTTTAAAATTCACTAGTGTTTTCCAAGAGTGGAGTATCAGTTACCTTGATGTCCTTTTATCCAAAAACACACTAGGACAACACTATACAGCTAAAATCTACAGAAAGAGTACATACACTAACTCACTCTTGCACTTTAACAGCTCTCACCCCTTGCATCAGAAAAAATCTGTCATTAAGGGACAAATCGTATGGGATGCAAGAATGATCACCATGCAGAGTGACTTTTTAGTAGAATATAAAAATCTGTATGACATGTTTGCACACAGGGTTTACCCTATTGAACTAATTGACAACATAGTAGCTGAAGTTCAGACGAAGAGGGACAAAGGAATATATAAACCAATTTTAAACAAGGAAACTTTCCCAGTAGATAAGAAAGTGAGAACAGTCACCACGAAAACTTCTTCAATGCAAGTAAAATCCAATAGGCAATCACCATGTAAAACGAAAACTCTTTATTACAGAATAAGGAATAAATCAGATACAATTACACAAGTTAGTTCACATTTAAATATAAGTCCTTTTAGCGGGCTCATTAATTCAATTGCTTATTCACACATTAGTTAATTGTGAAACTCAGTTAACAATGCATTGTACTCCATGTGCTTCCTTTCATTACAGCACAAAAATCAAGTATTAGCTTTTCTTTATGTTGATGAACAAGTGCTCTATCCTAGACAACAAATGATAATAACTACAACATAGTCTTTAAAACTAGATAAACTAAGCTACTCAGTAATCACCCTAGCTCAATACTCACATGTAAACATTCCCTTGTGAAGTACTTAAACTGCGCATGGAAACAACAAATCCATATTCCTTCGTTAGTGCTAGATTATTAAAACTTAAAGCATATTCAGTCGATCACATATAGACAACATATCCTACATGATTTCCATGCGATCGAACTATTAGCCAGCTGATTATCTGATAGAACATCAAACCATAACAAAATCGTCACTACTAGGTGCCGCTGGTTTAAAGCCTAATACCAAGCTCCTAGTTACGTATCTAGCGACATTCTGTTGCTAGCATTAGTAAAGGTCAGCTGATGGCCATGACATAAATAGTGTACTCCAGGGCCCTAATGCTACAGTGTTGAAATATGATTACGAGGTTACTCGTTGTATTAACCTCATATTGTACTGTCTTAGTACAAATGACCATATGAGGTCAAGCGAATAGGGACGCTCAAAAAATTCTGACAGTAGCAACTATCTAAATATAGAAAAGACAATTAAAAATATAAACAAATGGGTTGACAGTTCTTGCATGTGTAAATGTATGGTTACACAATCATGTACGTGCACATCCCTGTACAGCTCACAGTATATATAAAAAATCAGGAATCTCAAATTCCATCTGTCAAACATGGAAAACTCTCTATACAAATCTTAAAAATTAAAACTAAAAATTACAATCTAATCCCTTGTAGTGTTAGCTTCAAGGTAAATGCAAATCAGCTAAAATTTCTACCTTAACGGTTGTAGACATAAATATACTAGAAACTGGTATGCAAGCCCTGAAATGAATTATATCATGAACCAGTAATAACTCAAAAAATGTTTGTTAATCTATAGCCAAACCACAAGTAGTCATTAAAAATCACATGAATGGCTGCATATACAAAAGGCTATCTTCTTCCAACCAATATGGGTTTTAAGGAGACGCAATTATTCAATCCCGGTGGTAAATGTGCCGCTAGCTTCAGAATCCAATGGAGCTCAGCTTTAGCTAGGGTATTGTCAATGTCACCCCCTCTCATATTCACTGTCACTATTTGTAGAACTCTAAAAGTAAAAAAATGCATATAGCATGCCTTCACATGCCTGGCTAATGCATTAGTTTCATCCTGCCTACGAATGTCGTAAAGGTGATTGTAAATACGATCCCTTAACCTCCTTTTGGTCAAACCTATGTAGAAGGCTGTACAGAGGGAGCATGTAGCTAGGTATACCACATTCTTTGTGTTGCAATCGGCATAGTGATTAGGTTTGAAAACATAGTCCATGCAGGGATGTTGGTATATTTGTACCTTACTGAGGTTATTACACCTAGGGCAGTGAAGACAGGGATACGTACCTTTGCTCACAATATCTCCTAGAATTAAACTATTGGGTTTCCTCATATTGGTGACCTGCTGGTCATTACATAGTAGCATCTTGAGGTTGTCACTATTCTTATAGCAAAACCTAGGTAGAGCCCCTACAACATCTCTAACCTGTTTATTCACAGTGAGAACGTTCCAGTTCTTCCTTATCACATGCCTAATCCTTTCTATATCACTAGTATATTTAGTGACATAACTCATCCTATGGCCATGAGTAGTGAATCCATCAACTCCATTATGTATATGTTGGCTCAACAATACTGAGTCAATAACCTCCTGCCTTATTTTCTTAACCATAGCCATATCATAACCTCTGTCCTTAAATAGAAGCTCCATATTGTTTGCTTCTTTTAATAAGTCATGTTTATCTTGACAAAGTCTAAACACTCTAATGAATTGACTTTTCACTATGCCCTGAAAAGTGTGTGCCGGATGCATGCTGTCAGACGCTAGTATTGCATTCTTCCACACAGTTTTCCTATAAAGTGTAGGTATGATCTTACCTCCATCAGTCAGCCTCAGTGTAACATCTAAAAAGTTGATCTGTTGATATGAACACTCCATAGTGAATCTTAAGAAGTCCGTAGTGGTTTCTAAGTATCTCAAGAAATTATCAAAACCTTCATTCGTACCTTCCCATATCATTAGTATGTCATCTATAAACCGTTTATAATATTTTATATGTTTAGATGACTCATGGGAAAATAGAAACAACTTTTCCCACCAGTAAACCACCAGGTTGCCCCATGCCTGTAAAAAATACCTATCACCAAACATAAAGATATTGTTATTAAGAACAATGTCTAATAACTGACAAACCAATATGATCCTATCATTAGAAAAAGTGGTTTCCTTGTGCAATAGTTCCCTGATATACTGTATCCCAACTTCATTGGGGATAGAGGTAAACAACTTTTCTACATCCATAGTGATCAGGAGGTATTGTATGTTCCCCACATCTAGATGTAAACCATTGAGACTCTCTAGTAGTTGATAGGTGTCTTTTAGAATAGTACAACTATTGTTAACAACAGGTCGTAAAATATTGTCTAGGAAGGTGGATATGTGAGAAGTTATCCAAACTTCTCCTGACACTATCGGTCTCATTGGTATGGGCCAAACCTCTTTATGGATCTTAGGAAGCCCCTTCAAAATTGGTATAACTGGGTGAGGTTTCAAAAAATATTCATATAATTCCATACTAACCTGTCTACATAGCAACAGGTCGTAAATGGTGTCTTTCACTGTTTGTATAATGGCTGACACTTGTTTGATGGATATGTTCTTATAAGTCCTTCCATCTGACAGCAACTCCCTCATACACTTCACATATTCATCTATGTCCATGACCACGACACCCCCCCCCTTTATCAGCAGGTTTCACTATCACCCTTTTATCTTTTTTCAATCTAGCCAAGGCATGATTTTCATTAATATTGAGGTTGTAAAACCTCCCTTTCTTATTTTGTACTTCTGAAAACAATATATAAAAGTCCTTTTCACACAAGTCCAAAAAACATTCCACCATCGGATGCATCGGTGGCATGAAGGTACTTTTGTTCCTGAAAGGTGTCAAAGGCTCAGTCACTCTATCACTCTCTTTTTCATTAGGAAAAAACAGCTTCAGGCATACTCGCCTACAAAACAGTCTCAAGTCAATCAGAGACTCCTCTAGAGAAGATCTAGCTGCTGGAATAAAAGTAAGCCCTCTGTTAAGAAGGCTGAGCATATCATCATCAAGACAAGTACTAGAAAAATTAAAGACCAGAGAAGTCAATATCTGGTCTTTCTGTGTTGAATATATTTCCTTTGATATGGTAAAAAAGGGGGGGGGGACTCCTGTGGTATTGTTATTCTTGGGTATAGCTCTCCTGATTTGGAGGTATCAATAGGATCCAGGCTACTAACCCTAGTAGATGATATGTCAGTCTGTGTATTGGGGTGGGCAGTAGTTACCGTCAGTGTCAAATTACTAGGGGCTTCAGTACAGTCTCTCATAGTATTTGAAGTTGTTGCATGTTGTAGAGATGTAGAACGACCATCTTGACTCCTTGGCCAAACAAACACATGGCCATTTTGGAAATCTAGAAAGTCCCTCTTTAGCTTGCGTTGTTTCGTTTTGCCCAATCTATCACTAAAAGATTTCACTTGTGTAAAGACCGAGCAAAGCTTCTCTTTACAATAATCAGAGGTAAAGCGTTCTGTTAATCTCTGATACGCCATGTCTGTTTTACTACGAAGGTCAGTCTCTAATGGTAAAAAATATTTAAGCAGTAGTTTCACATAGTCAAAGCCTAAGTTGATATTCAGGTCTTGCCATTGTTTAAGCAGAGATGGATGGGAGTCATGCCTCTGGGCAAACAGTCCTCCAAATGTAGCCTCTGCCATAAATACCTATGCATTTGATAAAGATTGTCCTCCAGCATTTTCAGCTGTTCATGAAACTCCGTTAGGTTCTCACCAGTTTCCAAGGGTTGTCCTATACCCACAGCTTCATTGAGGTCCAGCGACAATAAAGGGTTCGATTCTTGTAGAAATAGACACTCTGGAACAGAAGCAGCAGCAACATTCAAACCATCCATCATGTGCGTTGAGTTGTGATCAAAAAATAAGTACCAACTGCAAATAAGGAACACAACTCACTGCCAAAGGCGTTCTCACCAAACTTTCCCAGTACTAAGAGAGTCAGATCTTCACCCAACTGATGTAGAACAGATTGACTACATGAATATTTCAAACTATAACCTACCTGAGAAAGTAGGTCCCATAAAAACAACTAATGTAAATATTATGTTTGCTTTTACATTCAACTTAAGAGCAAAAGAAGTTGTGGACATTTTGAAAAAGAATTGGCACTTGCTTACAACTGATAGAAACATCATCCAAAAAGTAGGAACATCCCTGGTTATTACTTACAGGCGGGGTAAAAATTTGAAAAACATCTTAGAAGGTCGACGCAATAATATACATAGGACAGTGGGCATGTCCTGATGTGAGACGTGCAACTATTGCAAATACATAGACATTGGCAATAAATTTGTCATTAGAGATAGGAACTACACATTGAAAAACAAATTCAACTGTAACTCAAAAGGTGTAGTCTACTTAGCCCTATGTCAATTATGTCCAGCCTTTTATGTAGGCAAAACTGATAGGAGGCTTCATGACAGGATTTATGACCATATTTACGCGATTAGTAGACACAAACAAGAGAATGCACTAGCAAAACATTGTAGGGAACAACCAAATCATTCATTTAAGTTTAAAGTGATTGAGCAAATCCAAGACCAGGAAAACTCTATTCAAACTATGCTAAGAGGTGGTTCAAGTTCACTATTTTTAGAAAAGATAGAACTACTATGGCAATTACGTTTAGACGCATGCTGACCACCAGGACTGAATCAAGTTTATTCACTCACCTGTATACTTAAATTAAGAAATTGGTTACATTGTTAGACCCCTTTCTTTCTACCTTAACTAACGTGCCATTAACCTTTATAGTGACGTATGTTGACCACCAGGAGTGAAGGTAGTTTTCTTAGTAATTTATGTATTCATTAAGATTAGAACTTTTTTATTTATTTTAAACAATGTGCAATTGATCTTTATAGTGATAAAGATATAGACTACATCATGTTTAGGTATTACAATACTTGACAGTAAGGTAATTAATTTACCCACTTGTAGTCTACCAACCTTAAGTACCCCTCATAATAAGATGTCATGATCACTATTTAGTCACCACCTGTTCCGTTGGTAAAGGTGTTAAACTATACATCTGAATGACAATTATTTTTTAATCATTTTTTACCTTTTAGTACTTAGTGTTTAGAATATTTATATGCTATACAAATTACAAATTGTACATTAGTCCTGTATTTATGGCATTTATATAAACTGTTATTAATGATACAGCATGCCTCCTCAGCATTTCAGGTTCTATGCCTATACTTAGCTTAAGAGGACTTAGTGGTACAATTGTATGTGAACATGACCACTTTACAACTACCTGGACTTTTTGTTTTATTACAAGTTTAGAAATAGTAATAGTACTGACAGCATACATATACATAATCACCATTTGTTTAGTAGCACGTTCTACTACTTTTACTTGCTCCGTTATGTTCCCAACGTGTGCATAACACAACATTTCTGTTTAGAGCAATAAATACATTTTTATCGGTTTCAACCAACATAACATTCAGTACGAAGTATCAACAACTGTTGTATCTTATTATTTATTATTTAAGCTTTACCCCTTCATACTAAGTGGTTGTTAGGATATTTTTGATGGAAATTTTTGCACACCGTTTTTTTCAAAAAAGTAAGTCAGAATTGTTCTGACTTTTAAAGGGTTAATGATAGGTTTATATTTATCATGTATATTTATCATGTGACCATTGTACTATACTTAAACAGTTTTGAATTCACATTGTGCTATTATCTGAAGAAGTCAGTTTACATTACAGATGAAAAGCGCTTCATTCGAATTTGTTGGTTCTTTTGTTTTTATTGTGGATGCAGTACTTCACCACAACCTTTGTTTTATCAAATTTTTATTAAAGTCATCTTGAGTACGCTGTCGTTGTTCCTGTGGCGTTTTCATTTTTTTTTTTGTTTTTTTTTTTTTTTTAACAACAGTTTTTTACAACAGTTTTTTCAGTCTTGGTGTTTGGATTATCTCCTCCTTGTTCAGTGCGATGAGTGGGGCATGTGTGTGTCGTACAATGGCATACCCTATAACAAGAGCCCTGGGCAATATGTCTGCTTGCCTTTTGGACTTTGCTGTTGGGGTTCCACTGGATATAGGTATATATGTGGTGTTTGGTGCATTTACTCACTGCTTTAGAGGTTGCTGAGGATAGACATTGTCATTTATAGGCTTAGGGGATCTTTAAGGTTTGGGAAGATTGCTTTTTAGTGCCTCTATATAAATTGGTCTATGTGTATGGTGGACACTACGTGTGGTGGATGTAGTGTGTGAATTCTTGGCAACCATGATTTGTATGCACAGTCTTTGCCTCCAGTGAAACTGTGTGTGTGCATCTCTCAAGTACTGCATTTGTTTCCTTAAGGATTAAATGGCAGTCTGTGAACATGAGACAATTACTACATCACCTCAGGATGCCTATATCTACCAAGTTAGCTAGGGAAGTATTTGGAAATTGCACATCCATGTTGTCCGGACCTGTATTTTATGTTTTACCTTAAACACATCATTTGACAAATTAAAATTAACATTTTGCTTTTTAAATAATTCTTTCTCTCTGGCAATTTGCATTGCCTTTTCTAAAGTTTAATTAACTTCAAGCTGTAACGTTTTAGACACTGCCACATCAGCCAGCCCAATCACAATTCAACCTCTTATTTCTTCATCTTTTTGACATTAAACCCAGTATTTTCTATCATTTCATATAGTTGTCTCACAAATGCATAGGCACATTCAATTACTTTCATACAACGGTGGACGCACAGCCTGTCATGTACTATATTTCTGTTTAGCACAAAATGTTACTCGAGTTTGCTAATCAATGACTCACATGTAACACACTGGCTCTCTGACAATAAAGAGGAACTGCATAGGGCCTGGACTTCATGCCCCATTGCACAGACCAGCATATTTACTTACATTTTATCTACTTCTTTATTCACTTTGTTTGCCACATGAAATCATGTGAACTTCTGTCTCCAGGCAGTCCAACAATTTTTTTAAAAGGTGAATGAGTTTGGTCACTTAAACTTCATTATCATACAGAAAATGATTTTCTTGTGGGCTGGATGGATGAAATTTGGTAAGTTGATGACTTTGTGAGGGAAAACAGTTTTTATTGTTAAAAGAATTAGACTCTGAGCATCTGGATTCATTTGAGCTGGCATGGTGTAGTTTTTGTAAATGGTAATGATTTTTTTCCTTCGTAAAGAAGATCCTAATTATGAAAGCTTGTCAGGGTTTCTTTCACAAGATACCTAATATTTTTTTTTTTTATTGTTCCTGTCAGAAATTACAAGTTACACTGTTAGTATAATCAGAGAGGTAAGATTTATTTGTAACAACATGGTAGCACAACACAAATGATGTTTAACACTTCGGCATCTCACTCCCATCTGTCCACAATGTGAGAATCACAATGCATTGTAGACTGGATGCATTGCATAAATGGGCTATATCATGCACTAGTCTTAAATGGGCAGCAAATATCTTGCATATGAACAATATATATAGACATTTACCATCTTTATTCTACTTATCATTGCAAATGTAGTGGTTAATAACAAGTCATTTTATAAATTTGCATACTAGATGGAGTTTCTCCAGTATTCACTCCCACTTTTCTCCACAACACCTCAATATAAGAATCAGAAACATAGAGATAGTCAGCATTGCTGTTTAGTACCTCGTTACTCTGGTATTAGATCAGAATGGCTCCCTATTAAGCCTCTAGTGTCCAGTGACCTTCTTCACTACATACGACATCTTCAACTTATTTACAAAACCTGTAAGACTTCCAGTACAGAATCAGGCAAAACTCAAAAAATGTACTGCACACAAAGCAATTTTGTAGAAAATATCAGTTAAGTGCAAATTCTGTACAATGAAGACCATACGGATCCAACATTTGATTATAACCATTGTGTAATCATTCAGAGTTAGATTATATGTTATAGTGCTTGTGCTATATTGGTGATGAAAAAAAGGGCAGTGCAAGCAAATGTCATGACTTTAGCATTAGACAGATAATTTCCTGAATATGGTAATCCCCCTCTTTTAATTGTTCTTAACTAAATTAGGACATATTCAAAGAAACAGAGTGTAATTGCTTTGGAAGTGGAAATTCAGCTCCTAAAATCAGTAGTTGCTAGATTGAATAGTGACATTTTTAAAGATGTTGCACGGTTACCCTGCTGTTTCTTGACCCTGTTTGTTTCTTTTGTAGTGAAAATAAATCATGCATATTTCAAGAAGAAACAATGCCCTCCATCCCATCCTTTAAAACCATGCTGAAGGAGTTCCTAGCCAAAATGTGACTCTGTTCTTGTTCACCCCTAGGATTAACTATATCCCTAAATATGAATACGTTTCCCTTCACTCCTTACACCTTCATATTCCCTTCTTCACTCACTTCCTAACTTCAATCCATTTCTCTCTCCTGACTGCCTTTCTAAATATACCATAACTCAGTTTATTCTCTCACTTCATATTGCAATTCCTATTTGCATTATACTAACTTACCTTTAATTTCTCTATAAACTGTCTAACATTTCTCAGTATTAAATCATTGTTATATAAGCTGTATCTATTCTTAACCAATGTTTTCACATTATATGTATTTTGATATAATTATTTAAACTGTAGATGTTTTTGTATTATTTTTGAAGACTGTAATACTATTACTCTTAAATGTTTTTGTAATACTTTGGAGCTTTTCTAACCAGGCCTTCACTGAAAACGGGCACCTTCCCAGTCGGACTTAACCTGTAGTCAAATTTCAATTAATCAATCAATCAATAAATAAATGTATTATTATTATTATTATTAGTAGTACTATGGTGAGTGCCTTTGGGAACTTAGGTTTTATCCATCAGAATTTAACACAAACACATTGCAAATGCTGTAGTTTGAATCCTATTAAAGACCAAAAGTTCATCTTTATAGAATCGGCTAGATAAGTCAATATTTCAAGAAGTAACCACAGATAGCATCCACAGCTTTACCTAAAGAGAAAAAAAATATAATTATTTTATAGTGGTCACAACTTTGGTCACAGCTTTGGAGTGTCTAATACAAAGAGAATTTATATAGTACTGCTTTAAAATCTGTGACACCTAGTGCCTAGAAGTCGGTGAAGGGAAATAAAAAAAAAACAGAAAAAGGAATAGAGCAGAAAAAAAATACAAATACAGCCTCAGTGGGTAGGTGTATAGCTAAATTTACAAAAATATGGAGCAACAAAGGAAGAGCAGGGCAACTGATTAGTTTAAGCTAACATCTGACTATTTCATAAAAGCAGCATTTCACTCCTTGTCAGTTTAATAATTACTTAACCTTACTAAATCGCTGCATGTATTTTTTGCAGGTTGCATTCTTTCACATTCATTGCAGCTGTATTTCTGCTCTACTGGAAGGAGTACTTGTGTCATGTTCATTATCAGTTCTTCACTCATGCAGCCCCTACTGCTGCTTAAATACGCTTTGGGGTTTCTCTGCAACATGCATTTCTGTCTTATTTGATACAGTGCGGTTTCTTTGTGGTAGTAGGATAACTTATTCATAACTGATAGAGGAGGATAAATACAGTGCCCTTCATTTTTTGTATCTGATTTGTTTCATTATTTTTCCTAAAGTGTATTGTTTGTTGACTTTATTTTTAATGTTCTTTTTTCACATTTGAAGGTATGAGTTTTTTTAATTTTGTCAGAGAGTACTTGGTTCCCACTTTGGTCAAAGGTTAGTTTTATGTTTTACATTGCATTTTCGGTTTTGGGAATGTTTGTGATTTTTTAAACCTGGGGTCTATTACTGACTTTTGGTAGAGTTTTAAGGTTTATAATTTTTTCATTAATTTAGTTGGCTTTAGAGTGTTGGCGTCCTTTGTCTGAATTTTTGGGTGCATTTTTAGTACTGTTTGCTTGATGAGAATTGTTCTGCAATTTCTCTTTCTGGTATAGCAAGATTATTTTGTTATTTGAAACTTCTGTATTTTTTTTTCATCTTATCCCTTTTCTTAAGCAATTATGGGATTGGGATATGTAAACTGTAAAAAAGCCTCCATGGGGAGACAGGACAACAAGTTTCCCGTATAAGAATATATATGTTTTATTGAAGTGTTTAAAACAATGTAAAATCAAAGGAGATAACAAATAAGGAAGCAACACAACCAGGAACAAGCCACAATTGTACCTCTTTAATAGCACAATAGAAGGTTACTAGGCTAAGAATCCTAAAGTCATTTTAAGCCTTGCCAGTCATGCACCAGTTTTCCCAATTATCAAAGCTCAAGTACTAGAAAGCTACCCCTGACCATAAGGGACACAGGTGACAAGCTAGGGATGAATTTGAAATTTCCAGTCCATTAGTCAAAACTATGTTTGAATAGACTTAAGGACAAGCTCTGCTTTACAGGAATGGGTAGTCAGTTCCAAAGAAGTAATAATCTCTGTCCCTCCAACATGTTTTGTTTATGTCACAGATGAGGTTTAGTTCCTTAAATCAGGTAATTCTAGTTCTATTTGTTTTGTGAATGTGTAGTAGATATGTCCGGGCTGAATTGGAGAATGCCTTGTAGGCTAGGCATAGATTACCTCTTGGTAACCTGTAGGAAACTGAGAAGAGGGACAGGAATTTAAGGAAGTTTACGTAAGATGTGTTATTTACACCCTGTATTCTTTTACTGAGGAATGCCTGTGGCCACTGCAGCTGTTGCAAATCCTGGTCAGACACATGCTGAAGGGTGGAAATTCACTGCCTATACATTCACAGTTGTATATTTCAGTGTGATATTTCAACTGTCTTCTTGTTAATATTACAGAGAAATGAATATTGTAAACTGACTACATTTAGAAAATAGCGAAAAGTACTAAGTGCATAAACTTCAGCTCACCAAGGCCCATCCATATAATGTAATCAGCCTGCAGACAGTATCTTCTTTCACAGAGTATACACCTATTGATTTGCTAAACTTCTTATTGCACTTGGAGTCCCATTAGCAACAAGCTGTGCAGGGTAGTCTGGGCTTCATAATTCCCAGTGACAGTCTCAAGCTCATCCCATGGGATAGCCAAAAAAGTTGTAGTCCCTTTATTATGTCCTGGGTCTGCCCCAGAACATGACCACAAGAAGATCAAACTATTCCAACTGACTTATCAGTCAGTCCAAAGTCAGCACAAATGCATGCATCTGGAGCATTTCTCCCCGGGCCTTCGCTGAAAATTGGCTTTGTTCCAAGCCGGACTTTCCTGATAAACAAATGATAAATAAATAAATAAGCAAATGTACTATTACAGAGCAGCAGCAGTTCCTACATTTAGTATTTGGGGTTGCAGAGGATTCATAGAAGTTTAGGCTCCCTCTAAAAAGTCTTCTGTAAAAGACAGAATTATTTTTTATGAACTATCTGTGTGTACTTTTTAGCTTGATATTATGCCTGTAGTTTCACAGTCTGGTACTTATTATGATTTACCCCCTTGTTGTGTGGTTTTGGTCCCGAGGACCAGTTTGGTCCGAGGGTGGTTGAGCCGAACCCACAAATTAAATGCATGTGTTATATTTAGACATTATTTATTTAAGAAATAAGAATATTAATTTCTCTTAAATAAATATATTTTTGTAAATAATTCTCCGCTATAATACCCCTTATCTGAATTTCTATGGCGATTCTGATGGGTAGCTCAAACAGTTGGTACTCGCATGCCCTCAGCAAGTTGTGAACCAGAGGAGAAGGCAAAGAAGATAAAGATATTTAGCGTTAGCCATGAGTTGTTTGGTTTAAAACAGCGTTACAGTTTTTTAAACCAGCGAGGACTCAAGGCTTATTGTAGTGGTCTCCTATTTATGTATGTTAAAACATAGCGAGCGAACAGTAGCACGAGAAGATATTTTTCCTCCGCTGTTTTTTTTAGAATCTCGCTTATGAGGTTAATGTTTTAAAATATAAAGATTTTAAAATAAGCAACAGATATCTCTTTTGTCTTTTTTAGCTGCTGTTGCTTATTTTAACTGTTAATATATTTGCAGAAGCTTGAAAAAAAGCAACAAGATGCAAAGATCTTCGTTGTTTTTATCAAAAGCTATGTTAAAGGGAGTTTTACAAAGCGAGACAGGCTTTAAAAAAAAAAAAAATGGAGGAGATCTTTTTAACCCTGTCTCCTGTCTTAAAACTCTTTTTTAACATACAGATTAGTAGCTTTACTAACGAAAAAAAGTCTACACCGGACCTTATAATAAATGACAGTCATATTTTGCATAGCTGACTTTCTGCTAGGTCCACATTTAGGATCTGATGAGTACCACAAAGAAAATACTTGAGGGTGTTTGAAGTACGGTCTGTACCTTATTAAAATGATTAGGAGATAAAGGGGAGCAGAAGCACCAAATGTTAACAAAAATAATAATTTGTACAAAAGGTAGTGGTGGGAATAAGGCATGATTACAGAATGAAAGATGCTGTATTTACAAATCAAAACATGCAGTAACTCAAAGAAACAAACAGCAAGGAGAACGATGTTGTGTCAAACAGAAAAGGTAATGGGAAGAGTACCATTCCTATATCAGAAGAGACAGACAATGTATATGATAAGAAAGTGGCTGGATTTAGTGGGAAGGAAGGATAAAGCTCTGATTAGGCCTCAGGTTGCACTGGTTTGAATAGGGGGTCCATGGCTGGAGGAGACAGTCAGCTGGAGTTGGAACAGGTGGAAAGTATCAGCTGAAAATGGCCAAAGTTCTGCAGATACCAGTAACATTTGACAGAGGTCAGGGGGAAAGCATCAGAATTCAGGGAACAGAAATGAGCACTCAGTTCAAGGTTACGCACGTGCATGGAAGAATGCATGCATTGTCAGACAAGTATTGCAGTCCCTTCTTTGGAGTTACAGTTATCAGGTGACTAGAAGGCAGGGTAGGGACAGAAACAGGAAAAATCCCCTGTAGAATAACAAAAACAATGGCATATCATTCGCAGATCTACCTCCAGCACATGTTACCTTCAGAAGAGAGGTCTGCATGGCTGAGTCCCCGTCAACAACTCCAACAGTGACAAGTCTAAGAGTCTGAGTGAGACGGACATCTCTGCGAGACAGAATGAAGATGACAGTGGCAGGTGGGGACCAAAAGGAAAAGATCATAATGACTTCATGAAGACTAAATATCATGAGAGCTAATGAATCAGATTTAGTACTACATTCTGGAATACTGTGCCTTAACCTGAAACATTTCATCACACATACAAAAAGAATTGAAGAAGTGAATATAATTACCTTCAGACTGCAAAGGAAATATTTATCAGCATCTCATCTAAACAAATCTGTAAATGTATCATGACCGAAGAGACTTTCAAACTTTTTCTCTACATCATTTTTACTAAAATCATAAACTTCATGTCTGAGTACATAAACATGATCCAGCCATCTCACAACAGTACATTACTTTCATAAATAGAATTGAATAAACAGAAATAAGGTGTTTGTATTATAGCTGGTACACTGCACTATCCAGAAGTTACAGTACATTCCTTACCTAGCATAGCATAATTTTATGCTTGCAATGTCTCTCACCATCCTCTACACTGCCATCTTCTCTCTATTCCTACCGTCCCTCCCTTCTCTGCTTTTACTCCCTCTCCAGGCTGTATTCCATTTTCACTTTAATGTTTTTACCTAGCTTCAATTGCATTTATTTGCAGCTTCCTGCCTTATTCATTATTTATTTTACATTTGTTTACTGGGAAAGTCCGACTGGACACAGGTCTTTTTTCAACAGAGGCTCAGGGACAAAAGCTTCAGTTGCAGGCATATTGTTAACATATAAAAGTATACAGAGAGTACCAGTAACATACATCTCATCAGTTTACAAACATTTCAAGATACCACATTGATGGGAATTAACAGTTACCAAATGTTGAAGGATACGTTTTTTTGAATGGAAGAAGTCCCATTATACATCATAATGCTTCAAATAAAATTATAAAGAGGGTTATTTGCCTATAGATATAGTTACTACTTGCTGTTCGATTAAAATAAAACAAAGGCCAGTAGTTTGTCTGGGTACTAGGGAAGGCCTCTCCAGGGGAGTTACTATCCTGTATTTTTCCCTTAAAACTACTGATAGCACCCAAATTCCATAGTTTTGATCTTTACTTGGAATTTCAAATGTATAACTTAAATCCCTAAATAAAAATTTCCAAATCACTAAGTAAAAATGGACCCTGTTACCGCATTGTTTCCTTAATAAGATGCTGAATAAATGTGTTATGGCATCTGGTTGGGGGATCATGTTTAGGATATGATTCCATTAGCTATATGCCAATAAGCTTGCTGAGTTCTGTTAGTAATTTATGAAAACACTTGTGCTTTATCTGTTTCAAAGACTAGCTTCTTGCTAAGTGTTGGTTTTAAAATATGGAAATATTAGTATTAGCTCTATTTCAAATAATTAGTTAAAAACACCACCTTGATGTCTTTGAGCATGTTTATAGGGTAAGAATATCTATTAGTATTAGCTGTCTATATTTTGTGTAGAATACTTCAAAATTCATATATCGTGGCCATCAAGTCGTGGTCATATTTTTGAAGTTTGTCAGTGCTTTTGGCTTTGTAGACCACAATATGCTGTTAAGAAAAGTTGAAGGCATGGGAAACAGTACCTCACTTTTGTAAAGGATAAAAATTGATTAAGATATAGGAAGTAGAGTTCAGAGTTCAAGATGGGGGTTTAGTTTCTGCTGCAAAATATGGGAATGCTGACTGCTGACAAGCCAAAAAAAAAGAGTGAAAACCCAGGAAGAAAGCATATCTTAAAGATTGTTCTTATACTTTAAACTTCTTTCTTGCAAGGGAAGCAAGCACCCCTGCACCACAAATGTGAGGGCAAGCCCTCCACATCCCCCCAAACCTATATATATCATCTCCAAGACTGCCATACCTTTGGGAAAAGGGAATATCCTGAGAAATGGCCATGTCAGATTTAATATATATAATTTTGTTTTTTTGGACATTCAGTCTCCATGTTTCAGGACAAGTTCTAGAGGGTCGTGATATTTCAAATGGTTACCAAAATTGCCAAAATAGGCATTTCCAGAAATGTAATGAAACTGCAAAGGCTTTACAGATTCTTACAAAAAACTCAATGAAGCCCAATCGAAAGCAGCCCTGGTAGTAAGAGTACAGAACACTACCTTTTAACATAAAAAGGCTGAGTAATGTTATAGGAGATATAGTATCTGTATAAACTTACTTCTGGAAAATCTCACATCAACTTGTATAAACTAAGCTAGCTTTAATAGTCTCATACTGAAATTCAAAGATCACCAAAAAATCTTATAAACAATAATAGTATTAGATGTACAGTGGTAGATGTATTGTCTTAAAATGGTCCATAGGCACTGTTTTTGGATGTATGTGGACCTTTAGTTTTACAGGAAAACTTATCCAGAAACTAAAAAATACATTTTTCAGCATATCTTGATATTCTGCGCTACACATATCTATCAACATTACCATACATTTTAATTTGTTATACTTCCAAATTTCCATGTTGAAAATGACAGACTGATGTGATTTTTTTTCATTCTGTTTGTATTGTTCTCTCAATGTATTTTGTGATCCCATAACATGACTTAGCCTAAACATAATAAATGAAGAGCTTTTTGCTGCATTTACCTGCAGTGATTGTATGGTGAACCAGTGGAATCTTAGTTTATCCCTGGCAACTGTTTTTTGTTGTTTCTTTTATACCATATTATACTGATTAATAATTACAACAAACTGCTAGAATGCCTTTGAAAGGGAAAATATTTAAATTATGTAAAATGCTTGCAACTAGGATTGTGTTGGTGTGATTTGTTTTCATTTATATAAATGTATGATTGCTTATGTCGTAAGTGATCATTTAATCAAGATGTCTCTTGTTTAAAAAAAAGACAGGGATTGAATAATTTATGTAATATTGCTTAGGTTACATGATATATAGGAATATGTGTGAAGTATAATGTTTATGTTAAAATAGTTTGATTACTTTTGTATAAATGTAAATTTGCCTATGTCAGAAGTGATAATTCAATAAAGGTGTTTGAAAAAATAGTTAAATGTAGTGTAAGAGTAAGTTTATTTATTTATTTAGTTAGTTATTAAGTATTTAAAATATGTGTTGCTTGCTTATTTCTAGATTCTCTGACAATCTTGCATAGGTCTTTATCCCTATGCAGGTCTTGACGCTCTGCTCATTCATGCATGCATGACAATTGCAATGTCAAAAAATGTTAAGACAGATAAAAAGCTACATATAGCATATGATACTGTCCTTGATTTACTATAGACACCAGGAAAATTACAGGGAATTGGGATTGGGAATTGTTACCTCTACCTTAAAACACATCACCCTCCTTGTAATCATTATGAATTTGCTGTATAGTACCTGTTCAACAATGGTCTGATCCCTTCCCATTTCTAACAATATATATTGTTTTTTGTATTCATTTCTTGGGTCTTTAATTTTCAGTCTTTCTTATGGCTCACCTTCTGTTCACTGCTGTTTCCCCAAAGTCATTTAACCCGATTATATTCCTAAAACACATGTTTTGTTCCTTTCTGCAGCTGCCCACATACATAAGTTTCCACCACCTAGCTCAAGAATTCTGGACAAACCCCAAAAAATAATGGTGTATCAAAGACAAAAAAAATAATGGATAGATTTTAAATATTGCTCATATAAATTTAGAAAGTTAACAGAATGGAAGATATGGCATTAGCATACATTTTTTTAAAGAATATGAACTCTAAAACTCTGTCATTATGTAGTTGCTTTAATGCTTGATAATTTGCCAGAAAACCACAAATTTTATGAAGAACATGCTTAAAATATGATACAAAAATCTGGACATTGATTCAAGCAACAAAAATAAAACAAACACTCAGAAAAAAATGAATTAAACAATGGATCCAATGATTACAGCATGCTGTCTTTTTTTTGAACAATCAGTTGAGTACCTTGGCAATTCACCTTTGCAGGACCACAGTTTTACTCTTCACTTCATCCCTTCTATATGCAATAGAAATTGTGCTTATATGGCTAATTTAAACCAGAACTGGTGATTACATAAGAAAATATTTCCAACTCAGCACACAGGTATAGTTTTACTGTTTACATTACAGATATTGTAATTTCATAACTCTCCTCTCTGATTCACGGCTTTTTGTCTCCTCCTGTGTTTCTTTCGGTTATTGTTAGACAGTACACCAATGGTTGTCCAATGCTAGTCATTAAAAGTTTCAGAACTATCAGGAAGCACTAACATTTTAGTCAAACATGCAATTTTTAGTCTGTACAATGTGGCAGCTCAATAAAAACAATGTAATACTTCAGTCCTCTCAAACACAATGGCAATAGGCTTAGAAATTCAAAGCATCATGCGATATGCACATTCTCAAAATGGAAATTCCATACAGTAGTCTTGGCTAAAGTACATATTCAGAATAGATACAAACATTCTAGTAGCAAATGTTGACACCAGAATTTTCTTCTGCTGGTAGCTTACCACAAAGCTCAAAATATCTCCCCCAAATCATAACATATTTTGAATTTATATTGTCCCACTGCAAATATCTGTAGCTTGTTTCTTCATCTTGCATGCTAACTTCCCTTGTTAATCCTTCTTTCTACAAGACTCTTCATTGTCACTCTTGGAGAAAGGATTTTACAAATAAAACACAAATTGTAGCGTACCCTTCCTCTTTGCAGATACTTGTTTGCTTTGTTCTTCCGAATTTGTACAGTTGCCTGTTTCAGGTGTTCCTCACTCGTCTCTCTAGTCTATCGGTTCTTGTGGTATATATCTGGTATCCTTTCCTTTTCTATTATATACAACATCTGCAGTCCTTTCAGTCTCCAGCAACCAATGCGATAAGTTACCCAAGCCATCTCAAAATACTAATGTTGACATTTTCCCTTTTACCACTTCAGAGTCTCTCTCCCACCTTTCTTCTTATACTCCCTTCTGCAGTTGCTTCACTGTAAGCTACTTACCCTTCTCGGCAATCAGTTCCCCTTCTCAACTGTTCTGATGCTGGACTTTAAACTGCCTTCTCTTAATTCCTTTCCCTGGCTAGTTGTAAGTCATGGTCCTTTCTTGCTGGGTTTGCTTCCCTGGACACAGTTTTTTCACTCATGGAGAATTAGATCCTGAAGTAATTGTGGAAGACATTGCCTCCTGCATTGAATAGCACCTGCAGTTAATGTTCCAAATTATCCTACTCAGGAAGTTTAGATCTCTGTCTGGAAAGCTGTATGGTATTCTATTCACTCTTTTCATGCTCAGATGAAAGTTAGAAATGGGGGTGGGAAATCTAATCCATGTATCTGACCTATCAGCCTTCAGTTCTTCCAGTTTTGGCAGGAGAGTTTGCTTTTTTTAGTTTGGTTGTAAAGGAGATAATTTTTACGAACATGTTTTGGTACAGTATGGTTTGCATGGTTCTTGACAATGCTATAATTTCGTACTTTAATCAGAAGCAGTATGCAAAAACTGAGGATTTGCCTGAGAACACTCCTTCCTTTTCCTCTCCTCCTGACCCAGTGAATGCTTTTTATTTTGGGGAATTTGCAGGTAGTCAGAGTAAATATATTTTGTCTTGTAGAATGGCAGCAATGAAGCTTCCTAGCTCCTGCTTAGGTATTCTTTTAGAGATGCTAATAAGACTTTATATGTCTGTATTTCATCCAATTCTTTGCATCTTACACCTCATAGGTTCATAAGTTCATAGGTTTATACTAGACTATCTGCCCTAAGGCATTTATAAGCCTAGCCCAAAGTTTTGTGGCTTACACCACCCCTTATGTTAAAAAATACTGTGCCCATTAGTTTGTTGTGCCTCTGTCCAGCAGTGACACAGAGATGATTATCTCCCATCCACCGGTCAAGATTTCTCTTGAACAGAGCCAGCAGGTGCTCTGCCTCACATGGACCGGGATTTTATTCCACAGCATAGGGAGTCTGTGGGTGACAAATCTGTGCCTCCAGCATGTCCTATGTATACCCATGCTGAGGTTTCTCTAGTGGATCTGGTAGATTTGGATTTTTTGAGGTGGAGCATGTCCATTAATTCCGGGTTGGACATGGCCTTGTATGTCAGGCACAGGGCAACTGAATAGAGCTGGAGTTTCTTCAGTCTGGCAGCATATGACAGATTTTGGAGTCCCTTTATCCTTTTGGTGAGGAACTTTTGGGGTCTCTCCAATTGCTGCAGGTGTCGGGTGAGATACATCCTAAATGGGGCATTGTACTCGATCATTGGTCTGATAAGTGAAGAGTACAGGGGAACAATGACCTCACTTGATCTGGATGTGAATCCCTTCATGATCAGGTGGGCAATGTAGAAGGTCTTTCTAACCACTTTAGCAATGTGAGTGTCAAAAGAAAGGCCACTGTCAACCTGGGTCCCCAGGTCCCTGATAACCTCTTCTGTGCTTAATGGATTGCCACCTATATGGTAGCTTGGGGTTACCTTGTTTTAAGGGTATGACTATACATTTTTTGGCATTTAACTTCAGGCCATGGCTCTGGCACCAGCTATCAGTTTCTGTGAGACCCCTCAGAAGGATATCTGTGTCCGATGTACTTTCCACTATGGTTTGCAGTCATCTGCAAACTTTGTCAGCCATAGTCCTCCTATGTTTGCCTGTACTTCTGAGAAGTAGATGCCGAACAACAGGGGGACTGAGCCCTGTGGGACACCACTTGTGACCGGCTTGGAGTCTGACATGGCGCCAGCAACTCTAACCCTGTGGGTTCTGTCCTTTAGCCAGTTTGCAACCCATCGTGTGACATATGGGTTTACATTTAAGCTGGTAAGTTTCTCTATAATGAGTGGAATTATTGGCCAGCCGAAAGCTTTTGCAAGGTCAAGGTAGGCTGTATAGACTGCCTTTCCCTCATCAATGGCCTTGGTGACTGTTTCGAAGAAGTCGACCAAGTTCAAAAGGCATGATCTACCCTTGACAAAGCCAAACTGGGTCGTGTCCAATGTCTGCAAGTCCCCTATGTCTTTGTTTATGAGTTCCATTATGATTCTCTCCATAGCTTTGCAGACCAGTCTTGTTAAATCCTGTGGTAAGGCTAAGATTAAACAGCTGCCTTACACCATCTGGTCCCATTGATGCTGTGTTTTTAGCTTTAGAGATTTGAGATGTCTGGGAGGCTATGGGATAGTTATCTCTGAAGTTTGCACTGAACCTGTCTGCCAGTATGTTGGCAATGTCTGTGGGTTCAGTGATTTTTGTATCATTTTGGACTAATTCTGAGCATATCTGGGAGTTTCCACCCAGGTTTCTAACATAGCTGAAGAAGGCCTTATGGTTGTCTTTTGAATCTATGGCAATTTTTCTCTCAAAGTTGGCCTTGGATGATTTTATGAGTGCTCGTATTTTTTTACTAATAATGGTCAAGGGTGTCTTCTCTTTTATGGATTTTGTTCTATCATGTAACAGCTTTCTCCTCTTATTATAAAGTTTGTTTATGGCTGGGGTCCACCAGACTGGACGTTTGCCCTTGGTGGAAAGAGTCTTGGTTTTATTAGGGATTGCCTGATCCATGCAGTCCTGGAGGTGTTCATAGAAGGCATTTGTAAGGGCTTCGGTTGTGGTTTCCACTGGCTCGGGGGCCTTGAAGGATACCACACCAGTCTTGAGTAGTGTGAAGTTTGCTTTAGAGAAGTTCTTCAATGTGGTCTTTTTTGTTTGAGGTGGGGGCAGGATGTGGATTTCCAGTGAGATTAGTTTGTGATCTGATCTCACCAATGAGGGATATACGTGTGGAGCATTTTGTCCCCATGTTTGTGATGATGAGATCTAGTATATTTTCCCTCTTGTGGGAACGGTGACTAGTTGTTCCATGGCATTTGAATTTATGAACTCCAGGAACCTATGGGCTAGAAAGTTGGGGCTTGAGTAATGTTCCCAGTCTATATTCGGGTAGTTGAAGTCACCCAATATAATGGTGTTTGGAGATACATTTATACCCTCCAGTGTCTTCAGGAAGGCTGTGTGGGGTTCCTGAGTTTGAGAGGGTGGCCTGTAGCATGCTACAAATTGTAGAGCAGTTTTTCCTATGGTTAATTGCACCTGGATGGTTTCCGATGCGTTGCCACCAACCTGGAGGTGTGGGTATCCTTGATGAATATGGATACACCCTCTCCTTTTGTGGTGTGGTCCGGGTTTTGGGGCCAGAATGCATGATATGAGGTAAAACCTGATAGTGCCAGGGTGCTCTCAGGAGCCTTGAACCAGGTTTCAGTCACAGCACAGACATCGATGTTCTCCATACTGAGAAGGGCCTCGAGTGTGTGCATTTTGAGATTTAGACTTCTGGCATTGAGCAGCATTACCCTTAGTTTCTTCCCATTTTTGTTTTCTAGGGTGTTAGGTTTAGAATTTGAGCCTTGCCTAAAAAAGGCACTATGGGGTGGCAAGAGCCTTAGCCAATATCCGGAATCCCAGGGTGACAGGTGCAAGCCATCCCTTGCAGCGTGGCTTGTCAAGCATGTCATCCCAGGCAGACAGACACTGGATCCCCTTTGAATGACACCAAAAATTAAGCCAATTGTTAAAGCTGATCATCTTGTCTCTATGTTGTGGCATCATTCTTGGTGAAGGAAGGATACTGCTCAGGGTCAGGGTCATTTGTAACATAACCATTGGCATGCTTTCCCCATCCTCTCCACTTCAATACTCTGCCCATTAAGCTCTGTCCATAACACCATTCCCTCCTGATATCCTCTCTTTTAGACTCCCCAGTTCTGCCTTTTGTTTCCTCACTGCATTTTAGATCATCTATAATAGTTACAATACAACATAGCTTTCTGACTTGCTGGCACATCTGCTTCTCCTATGGTGCAGTGTTAAATTTTGCAGTCTGCTCTTGTACATTCTCCTGTGATCTAGGGGCTAAATGTTTGAAAGGTTGTGAATTGCAAAAGTGAGTCCTGTAATGTGGAGATTTACACTGACTAAGTCTGAGATTACCATTTCTCAGAATATTCCCTTTTCCTCTCAAAGGTATGATGATCTCCAAGTCTGTGTGTGTGTGTGTGTGTGTGTGTGTGTGTGTGTGTGTGTGTGTGTGTGTATATATATATATATATATATATATATATATATATATATGTGTGTGTGTGTGTGTGTGTGTGTGTGTGTGTGTGTGTGTGTGTGTGTGTATGTATGTATATATATATATATATATATATATATATATATATATATATATATATATATAATATGTGTGTGTGTGTGTTTGTGTGTGTGTGTGTATATATGCATATGTGTGTCTGTGTTCAGGCTTGCCTGACACATCTTGAGGTGCAGCAAAAAAGAAGTTTAAAGGAGAAAACCAATGTTTAATATTCTCTCTTTTCCTGCATTTTCAGTCTTTTTTTTTTCAGCATGATGGAGCTCAGAATTTTGATTCCTGACACTAAAAGGGACACATTTTTAAGGGAAACAGAGGCATTTTAGTTAAACTCAGGGCAGCAGTAGGGATTTCTGCAGATACAATGTCATATTGCCCTTCCTGCAATCCTCTAATATTTACATTTCATTTGTGTTAAAGAACATCTTCAACATTGTCTACCAGATTAAATTAAATGCCCTTCTATCTCAAATACTCCCGTAACATTCTGATGTTTTCCAGACCTGCCTTGCCAGATGATCTGTGCACAGCCAGGAAAATAACATGAGTTCAGGAGTGGTCATAGTTCAATGACAGTTCTCTAGCCCCTTACTGAAGAAATCCTGAGCAATATGGACGAACTAAGTCTTAATGGGGCAGTCTTAATAGATTTAACAAAAGCATTCAGCTTAATTGACCTCTTGCTTTTGCTATTCAGACTATATAAACTGCCCTTAGTGAAGACTCCCTGCCCTCATTTAAATACTTCCTTTCCAATTGATCCTTTAAAGACAATTAGGAAACTCCCTCTCTACTGCAGCACCATTCCTCAAAGGTATCCTTTAAGGATCCATTCTTGCACATTTTTTTTTCTCATTACTCATTAATAAACTCCCTTATGACCTACCATGGATTCCAATCATATTACATGCAGATGATATCTTCAGATCCAGCCAGATGCACCTTAGGATATAAATTCTGCTCCAGCATGATCTGTATTCACTCAATCCATGGCTTTTAACATAGATTCTTGCCAATAAACTTTAATATAAAATCAGTGCTATGTAGCACAGATCAAAGGCTCAGAAAAGCTATAAGACAATTCACACCACAGAAATAAAAATTTTCACATACAAACAATTACCCCGTTCAAATACTTGGAAATGTGGCTTGACTCAACTCTTGATTTCCAGACACACATTGAAAAAATAATTAAGAAAATTAACTCACTAAGTTTCTGGGCAATAAAATCTATATGATAGCCTCAGCAAGGGCAACCAGAGGCAAGGAAATTTTATTTTCCAAGCTAGAGTATGAACTATCCATCACTGATGCAGCATCAAAGATACATATAACTACTATACAAATCATCTCCAATAAAATATGCCATTTCATCACAAATTCAACTCGCCAAGCACACCACTATTCAACGCTCTCTAAAGCCAGGCAACTGCCTATCAAGCAAAGAGCTGACCTTGTGCTGGATGTTCTCCTCTACTAAACCATTATAACTTATTCATTCTTGCTTTTAGCATGCAAATTATTTCCTAAAACTTTGTCATACAAACTAAGACATCTTTCACAGTCCTCCCCCAATATGGCCATACCTACAATTAAACTACACTGCACCAATCATTTTTTCTCCACACAAGCCCCTAAACTCTGGGGCTCATTACCAACCTACCTAACAAAATTCCCCTCATATACAGAGTGTAGACTTGAATGTGGAGAAAGACCTACACAAGCTTTAAACCAGTGGTACCAATCCCATGGCATCACTTAAATCCTTAATACCTTTCCTATCTCTGTTTATTCATTCACCTCCAATTATTCATCTTAGAAATTCTACTGAAATCATTACTCATTCCTTAATCTCTCTTACCCACTCATCTCTTTTTTTCTCCTTTTCTTTTTTCAGTACTCTCCTGTGGTAAGCTTAATTAAACTAGTTAACTAAGCCAGTTTGAAACAGCAGTCCCAAACAGAATCCAAAATGATAACTTATGCGTTATTTGCTTCCATAAATAACTTGCATGTAACTTGCTTTTTAATTTCTCATGTATAAAGTATGTATAAATCTCAACATTTGTATAAATATGTATCTCTTTATTACACATTATGCAACTTTGTCTTTTCTTTACATTGTGATAAGCTCACTTGGGCTGCAACATTAGAGTCCACTAAAAACAGTGCACTATCCTGATAAACAAGTGTGAAAAAAAACCTAAATAAATAAATAAGTCAAATATGACAGACAATGATTGTGCAGGTATGAGTACCTGATATTGGTATTTCATGTGTAAGACCAATAAAAATCTATAACAAGTCCAGAAAAAGCTTAGTAAGCATACTTACAAAATTTACCTTTTCCACTTGTTCGTTTTGGCTTAGAGAAGACCTCAGATACATATATTCTTGACATATACAAAATGCTTGCAGGCCCTTTCTGTACGACATTTGATCTTTACTATCATTAAGAGTTGAATCATTTTCAGAAAAAAGTTTAGAATCAGTCAATGAATGGTAATGTATACATTGTCAAAAATAAAAAAACGTATTAAACAAAAAAGTCAATGCTTATAAGCAAATGTAATTAAAATAACTGAAACACTTCTTGTTTTGCTAACACTCTTAAAAACAATCAGTAATTTAAATGGGCAGAAGGTCATTCAAAAACAACTGTTGCACTTGAAATAGAATATATTTTCTCAGTTAAAGGCATGGCTTAATATGTGGAGAACATGTTTGTGAGGAAGTGATTAATACAAAGTGTTTTGGGCCTCCTAGGATTCAGAGAGATTTTTTTCTTCCCATGCTAAATAAATTATGTAGGCTGGTCAATTAGTACAATACTTGGAATCTCTAATAAAGAGAGACAGAGCAATGCACCATTAGTTGCTTACTACCACGTTCCTGTATCAAACATTGAGCTGCCAGAAAAGATTGCTATTGTGTTTTTCTTACCAGCTCATGTAATGTGGTAGCACAGGTATCCCAAAACATGCACAAATCCATGCATTCATATACTCCTGCCCACATACAGTATACACATACCCCAAGACATTTTCACACACACACACACACACACACACACACACACACACACACACACACACACACACACACACACACACACACACACACACACACACACACACATGCCTGCACACATCCAAGCATCCACAATCTAGCCTGTATGTATTTGCTAACATGAAAACATCCATATACCTGTAGACATGCTCCAATGCACCCACACAGCCACATAAACCCACACATACTCATACAGAGGCAGCTTCCCTATACTTACCTCCAATAGTGTGACTACAAACAAACACACACACACACACACACACACACACACACACACACACACACACACACACACACACACACACACACACTGCTCTGTAGTACCTACATATAGTCATGGTACTAGTCACATCCATTCCCACAGGGATAAAGAGGTGAATGTGCCTTTTAATGGTTTTCACTTTTTCCTTCCTCATGAAAAAAATGAACTTGGTAGAGTGCTCAGTTACTTTGTCGTGTTAATTTATTTGCATGATGTTAACTTCCTAATAAAATAATAAAATGTTATACAGTTTCCCCTGTTAGATACTTAGAACTTTTTTCATAGATAAATGAGATTAGGAAGTATGTGACTATTCATTATATAATTTGCATTTATTTATCAAACTGACCTACTTAAACTTAACCCCCTTCTGATTTGCTGAACATTTTTATTATGTTATTTATTGCTCCTTTTATGTGCTTTTATTACCATGTATAATCTAATTAGGTTTAAGCAAGGTAACAAATAATAAGTGACTGATCTCCTATTATATTTATGCTTTCAGGTGCATTCCATCTGTTTGGAAAAGTTCCTACACCTGCACACACACTTCTGTTTTACTTGGGATATCTGGAACTGCTGTTTGCATAGAATTCATACACTGTGTCAGGTGTGATGTGTTTACTGCTGAAATAATTAATTTTGCCACAGGGCTTGTCTGTGTCATGCCTTACCAAAGGAAAATCATGTCTACTCTAGTTTTGTAGTACATACAAAACTTTGAGCAATTAGACTTCAAGATTATAACTTTAAGAGGCAAAATTTATTGTAAAAGAAATTTAAATTTAAATAGGCATACTTCTAATGTATTATTTACTCACTTGGAAAACAAAGTTTCAGAACAAAGAATCTACAGTTACACTTAACATGGAAATAAGCTGCCTTGAACAAAATGTATGTTCTTGACAACACTTCTTAATTTATATTTTCATTGCTGCACAAAGAATGCAACACTTTTGATTGAAGAATTACAAAATAAAGTAGACAGACGTTCTATGGCCCATTGATATCAATTAATATATTGTCATACTGACTACTGGCTGGGATTCAGCAGAAAAAGTCCTTGTGCTCATATAAACTGCAGTGGCCAAATGTTTCAGTTTACGCAAACTCAGGAAACATGATTCAGAGACATGTTTTGCCACAATGAGGAAGACCTCATTAGAAGATAATCTGCATGTCTATGAATCAGATGCAATTGGTGCTAGTGCTAAACAACACTTTTTCAATAATTACTTCTGGAGGTCCAAGCATCGTGTTGGTACAGGCACTTCCTCCATTCACCTACCCAAGCAAATGCAGATATCAATGCAGGGACACATATACTCACACACACACACACACACACACACACACACACACACACACACACACACACACACACACACACACACACACACACACACATGTCCTGTTTCTTGTCTCCCACACTTTATTGTATGCACAGATGTACTTAGTCATTTGATCATACATACACAAACAAATGCATGCACACACACACACACACACACACACACACACACACACACACACACACACACACACACACACACACACACACACACACACACACACACACACACACACACACACACACACACACACACACACACACACACCAACACTTAGCTGCCAGAAGTCTCTCCCTTTAAAAGTAATGGGGAAAGTGAAATGTTGGCCAAGTTTATTAGCATGGCTTGCCATGGTAAATTACATAGACAAGTCATTCTTTGAATTGCTTAGCTACATAAATTTTCTTCCCACAGGGGCTTCTGGCAAATAGCATGTGGCTAATTATCATGGACCACTCCTCCAGAATGTCTCATTAGCATGTAGACAGCCCACTGTGGTGATCTTAGCAACCATGTAGCATCACTGCAAATGGTCATTCCCTAAATCAGAAAGGGTATGTTCCCGTTTTTGACCACCTATGTTAGGCCTTAGCACTGGGATAGCCCTTTTTAAATCTCTGCTACTTTTCTTCTTGCTGACTGATGTTCACCCAACCATGTTCACAGTTCCACAAGAAAGTAAAGCCTCAGGTGTTATTTTTGTATCAAAGACTAGGAAATGAATTGTCACTGCTGTAATGCAAATCTGTTTTGAAAGAGGAAATTGTATCAGCTTTATAAATGTAAATGTAAGTGTAATGTCCTGATTTTGAATTGTAATGTGTGTATTGAAAGTTACCTAGGTACAAAGCAGCTTTATGTTTTTGAAACTACTAGCATGCAGTGAAGTCTCTCTTCACAATGTTTTTGCTTTTTCTGATACATAAAATTTGAGCTAGATACCACATGATTAAATCATTTTCACAATTCACTGTCTGCTGTGTGTGTGTGTGTGTGTGTGTGTGTGTGTGTGTGTGTGTGTGTGTGTGTGTGTGTGTGTGTGTGTGTGTGTGTGTGTATGAGACAGAAAGAGAGAAAGGCGATCAACTCGATTATAAACACATTAATTTTATGCAAACTTTTTTCCATGAAGCAAATATGTTTTAATGACATTTTATAACTATCTTATAAAAGGACTGAAACTTGTGCTTCTATTATCTTTGGTATAATTTAATCTATATTTATATGTCTGTCTGGCTATCTATTTATTTAAAGTTACTATACGACCTGAACAAAATAGTAAAGCAGACTAGAATTTTACTATTCAGCTATATACATTTCTGCACATCTCTTAAACAACAGCTGCACTTTCTTCATCCAAGAACACATACCATTTCTAACATAGTATTTCTATTTTCCTTCAATTAACTGATTAGCTAACTACACATTAGAAGGTGGCTATGCACATTGATTTCTGCATCTAAAAACAACATCTTCCTACAACAAATGGTTAAGCAGCTCACTAAGGATCAGAACATTCTGGAACTGTTCCATACCAACATGGCCTCCAAGTGCACAACTCCTGTAGTATCTACTCCTCCTCTGGTAAAGTCAGAACATAAATTAGCAAATCATCTTCTTTAAAGCTGCAAATTCTATCACTGTAATTAATTCAGAATGTATGGACCTTAAACATGCAGTCCTACTTAAATTCTACAAAAAGGGCTTCAACTTTAACTGTAATTACACTAGCTTCCATACAGCTTTAACTGTAACTTATACAACTGGGTCCTACTCTGACACACATTAGTGTATAGATCTAGAACCAACATAACAGGAAATTTAAAAGTAAATCACCTTGGTGATCCACTTGTATAAATAAGCCATTTAATAGAAGAAAAAAAACTTGAAAATCTTGCAACAGATCAAAAGCTACCTACATTAAGGCTTTATCAATAAAGGCCTGCAAGGGATTAAAGAGCACCATTAGGAAGGTCAAAGTTAAACTTGAGTTGAAACTAGCCTTGGAATATCTACAAATGCTTTTTAATTACACTAAAACATTGAATAGTAATGCCTAGCAGTGTTCTAAACTAATTTTATATGATATTAACAGTGCTTACCATAATGATATGGTTAGCTTACTTGCAGACAGGTTTAGTAAAAATGTTATGCTAAAAACAGCCACTGAAATCCTGCAAATCCAGAGAACAGTACACTACCTAAAATCATCATGAAGAATGTCCTGACTTATTATCAAACACTAAAAACACCTATTCCATGGGCTTGGACAATTTACCATGATGCCTAATAAATAATACCAAATTTGTCCTCAATAAACTTGTTTATCTTAAGCCAAGTTACTGGCTGGTAGTGAGACATGGAAAACAGCTATTACAATGATTCTTCACAAAAGGGTCCCTAACACAAACCCCAGGAACTACAGACCCATCACCCTAATGATCCTAATTTGCAGGGCCATTTGACATGTTATCTCAGAATGTATAAATTACAATATTCAAAACCTCATACAACTAGAAGAATAAGTGTTTCTTTTTGTCAAAGGTAAGTCGTAACTAATTCATTTAGAACATTTCTTCAAAAAGGTCACAGAGGCATTGGAGAGGGGTCATTCAATCCATATAGCAAATGCAGATCTGGTCAAGGCCTTTGACATTATTCAAATAAGCTGAAAGATATCAAGGTAGACCCTCTACAATGTTAGATGAGTTGCAAATTGTCTGAAAGATAGAAGTCAGATGAGGGTAGTAAATACCATTTCAGAAACTAAGAAAGTAACTGGTAGAGTACCTTAAGGCTTAGTATTAGGATTGCTGCTTTTTGGCGTTGACTTTTCTGACTTCCATACAGTAAACCCAAACCTGTGGCCAACCAGATATGTCATTGACTATAAGCTGGCTGTTATCATTCATTCCTCTCAATGTAAAAATGATATAGCAAGAACTAATCCTTACAAACTAAAAGTGTATGGAAAAGCGGCTTAACCTGAATGCAAAATGTATAGTGTTGTGCACTTTGGTAAATATTTCTTTTCAACAACTTACAATATAACCAGAAGCACAATCCAAATAGAAATAGTAGTCAGGGACTTGACACCTGAAGCAGCAGTTCACTTTCCTTTGACCAGCATATAAAACAGTAATCAAGGACTCCTTCTAGCTAGCCTTATTTGTGAAAGGCATCTCACCCAGGTCAAAAGAATTTATCATTCCTCTGTACTCTTCTAGCTAGCCTTAATTGTGAAAGGCATCTCACCCAGGTCAAAACAAGTCATCATTCATCTGTACTCTTCTAGCTAGAAGGTATCTCACCCAGGTAAAAAGAAGTTATCATTCCTATACACTCTGTACTAACTAAACCAATAAGAGAGTACAATGCCCCTTTTTATATGTACCTAGTCCGACATATAATGTAGCAAGAAAGGCCCCAAAAGTTCCCAGCTAAAACTATTACCAGACTAAAACCCTGAGCTAATTCTTATACACTTCTATGAGGAAATCAATAGCTTGTATTCCTTGCCATCAAAGCGCCAAACCTACTGCAGTTCTTATACTTCCATAAGACAAACAAGTCCACAAATACTCAAATTAAGGATCTAAACTTCCACCAACACATAAGTAAAATACAAGAAATTATAGAATTTATTACCCAATTACTCCATCTCTGGAACAAATTGTCTTTACATGTTAAACAGAGTGATACCCTTACATCTTTTAAGAAGAATAAGAATGACTGGGTAGTTATCGGAAAAGTCATCCATGGTCTGATATGTTTTGCTGTTTTGTAAGTGTGAGGTATAGCTTGAGTGTGGGTATCATCAAGGTACAAATGTTCTCTTGTTTCCATAAAACTCTTAGGATCCTATAATCCTGTGAACAAAACTGATACAATACATGGTGTGTGAAGAAAGGTGCAACATGGCAATACACTATTAAGAGCCATTGCACACACACACACACACACACACACACACACACACACACACACACACACACACACACTCACACACACACACACACATGCACACACACACACACACACACACACACACACACACACACACACACACACACACACACACACACACACACACACGCACACACACACACACACACACACACACACACACACACACACACACACACACACACACACACACACACACACACACACACACACACCATCTCCACGTCTCCATTTGACAGTGTTACATTTTTCAGCTGACCATAGTAAAATATGCAGCTGAGCAATTCTCTGAATCACTTGAATGTATAAAGCTGTAGCCGCAAGGATTTTTGGGGAGAGCAGTTCATAGGTTCATAGGTTCATAGGTTCATACTAGGCTATCTGCCCTGGGGCATTTATAAGCCTAGCCCGAGTGTGTTTGGCTTTCGCCACCCTTTGATTTGAGTTTGCTGTGCCCTTTTTAAGGTTAGTTTACTGTGCCTCTGTCTAGTAGTGACACAGAAGTAATCCCCGGAGTAAACCTACGATCTCCCATCCACTCATCAAGATTCCTCTTGAAGAGAGTCAGTGAGGTGCTCTGCCTAACATGGACTGGGATTCTATTCCAGAGCGAAGGGAGCCTCTGGGTTATGAATCTGTCCCTCCAGTATGTTCTATTTATTTCTGTGTTGAGGTTCAATCCCTCGAGAGCGTGGTTCTAAGGGATTTAGATTTTCTGAGGTGGAGCATGTCCATTAATTCTGGGTTGGACATAGCTTTGCATGTCAGGCATAGATTGCCTCGAAGTAGGCGGTATGCAACTGAGTAGAGCTGGAGTTTAGTTGCTGCAGGTGTCGGGTAAAGTACATTCCAAAAGGGGCATTGTATTCTATGATGGGCCTGATGAGGGATGAATAAAGGGGCACTATTACCTCACTTGATCGAGATGTGAATCCTTTCGTGATAAGGTGGGCTATGTAGAAGGTCTTTCTAACCACTTTGGCAATGTGGTTGTCAAAGGAGAGATTGCTATCAACTTGGGTCCCCAGGTCCCTAATTACTTCTTCTGTACTTAATGGGTTACCACCTATGTGGTAATTTGTGGGCACTTTGTTTTTGCCAAAGGGTATGACTATACACTTTTTGGCATTTAGCTTTAGGCCATGGTTCTGGCACCAGTTATCCATCTCTGTGAGACCTTTTTGGAGGATGTTCATGTCAGCTGGAGAGTCAATTATGGTGCCCAGTTTGCAGTCATCTGCGAACTTGGTCGGCCATAGTCCTCCCATGTTGGCCTGTACCTCGGAGAAGTATATGCCGAACAAGAGAGGTCCCAGGACAGAGCCTTGTGGGACACCACTTGTAACTGGTTTTGAGTCAGACATGGCTCCGGCAATTCTGACTCTGTGGGTTCTGTCTTTGAGCCAGTTAGCAACCCATCTTGTGACATAGGGGTTTATATTTAAGCTGGATAGCTTATCTATGATGCCCGAGTGGGGTATTGTGTCAAATGCCTTTGCGAGGTCCAGATAGGCTGTGTGGACTACCTTCCCTTCATCTATGGCCTTGATGACTGTTTCGAAAAAGTTGACCATGTTCAAGAGGCAGGATCTGCCCTTGACAAAGCTGAATTGTGTAGAATCTAGTGTCTGTAGGTCCCCAATGTCTTTGTTTATGAGTTCCATGATGATCCTCTCCATGGCCTTGCAGATAAAGCTAGTTAGGCTTATGGGGCGATAGTTACCAGGGTCAGTTGAGGCACCACCTTTGTGGAGTGGGACCACTGTTGCTGTATGCCATTCTTTGGGTACATATCCTGTAGTGAGGCTGAGATTGTACAGCAGTTTTACGTGAGGGTTTAGTTCTTCTTGGAGTTCATGTAGGATGCAACCCGGGACACCGTCTGGTCCCATTGAAGCAGTGTTTTTTGCTTTGGAGAGGGCGGCTTTCACCTGATCATCTGAGATGTTATGGAGGCTGCACTCTGCTGGGATAGATATTTGCTCTTTTGGGGGGGGGAGAGAAGTTTGCACTGAACCTGTCTGCCAGGATGTTGGCAATGTCTGTGGGTTCAGTGTATTTTTTGTCGTTTAGAATCAACTCTGAGCATATCTGGGAGTTGCATCCCAGGTTCCTAACATAGCTAAAGAAAGCCTTGTGATTGTCTTTAGTGTCCTGTGCAATTTTTCTCTCGAAGCTGGCCTTGGAGGATTTTATGAGGGATCGTAATTTTTTGCTATTACTGATTAGAGATGCCTTCCCTTTTAGGGATTTTGCTCTGTCATGTAGTAGCGTCCTCCTTCTGTTATACAACTTATTTATGGCTGGGGTCCACCAGACTGGATGCCTTGGACGATTGGGTCTTGGTTTTGTTTGGGATAGCATGATCCATGCATTCCTGGAGGTGTCCATCGAATGCGTTTATATAGGATTCTGTGGTTTGGGCCGTAGTTTCCACTGGCCCGGGAGCCTTGAAGGATTCCACCAAGGTTTTGAGAAGTCTGAAGTTCGCTTTTGAGAAGTTTTTCACGGTGGTTTTCTGGGCTGGGGGTGGGGTCGGGTTTTGGATATCCAGTGAAATTAATTTATGGTCTGATCTTACCAATGAGGGGTATACTTCTGGTATGGAGCATAGGGTCCCCATGTTGGCGATGATCAGGTCAAGTATGTTTTCCCCTCTTGTGGGAGTTGTGACTAGTTGTTCCATAGCATTTGAGTTTATAAATTCCAGGAACCTTTGGGCTAGGGTGTTGGGGCTTGAGTAATGCTCCCAGTCTATGTTTGGGTAGTTGAAGTCACCCAATATAATGGTGTTTGGAGAGATCTTCATGTTCTCCAATGTTTTCGGGAAAGCTGAGTGGGATTCCTGATTTTGAGATGGTGGTCTGTAGCATGCTATAAACTGAAAGGCAGTTTTGCCCACTGTTAGTTGCACATGGATGGTTTCTGATGCTTTGTGCAATGCCACTAACCTGGAGGTGTGGGTATCCTTGATAAATATGGATACCCCCCCCTCCTTTTGTGGTTCAGGCTGAGTTTTGGGGCTGAAAAGCATGATATGAGGTATAACCTGGTAGTGCTGGTGTGCTCTCTGGAGCCTTGAACCAGGTTTCTGTCACTGTGCAGATATCAATGTTCTCCATACTGAGGAGAGCTTTGAGTGCGTGCATTTTGAGGTTTAGACTTCTGGCGTTTAGCAGCATTACCCTTAGTTTCTTGTTCTTTGTGTTTTCTATGGAGGTGGGTTTGTCTTTTGAGCCTTGCCTAAAAAAGGCACTATGGGGGTGACAATAGCCTTTGCCAGTATCCGAAAGCCCAGGGGTGACAGGTGCAAGCCATCCCTAGCGAAGCAATGTGGCTTGTCGAGCATGTCATCCCAGGCTGACAGGCACTGGATCCCCTTTGAATGACACCAAAATTTTAGCCAATTGTTAAAATCGATCATTTTGTCTTTATACTGCGGCATCATTCTAGGTGAGGGTAAGATGCTGCTCAAGGTCAGGGTCATACCGGCCTGGGCTACATGATTGGAGTGCTCCTCTATGTCTCTTTTCATGTAGTCGAGGGAGGTACGTCTCAGGTCATTCACACCAGCATGTACTATGACAGAGTCATATTTGTACTTGCTTTGGAGTGACCTGAGTGCTTGCATTATGTGGCGGATCCTAGCGCCCGACAGGCAGCTCACTGTGACCTTCTCCTTGTTCAGCCTGGTGAGCGGGACGTCAGTGGGCCTGACTATAGAATCACCTGTTACAAGTGTATCAGGTGTGTTATTCAGCCTTAAGGGTTGTGACTGTTTGGCACACTGACTTTGTGAGCTATGTGTTGTACATGTTTTGCTGTAGGGTAGCGTTTGCTTGGATGTCTGCTTTGGAGGTCTCTGCTGCTTAGGTAGATTTTTATTTAGAGCCTCCGAGTATGTTTTTGTGTGTTTATGTGTTTGGTTTGCTGTTGTGGTAGGACTATGTGAGACTGGATTAGTGTTATGTGAGGTTACCTTCTCCTCCTGACTGGTTACACCAGTTCTGAGGTGAGAGAGCTCAGCCTCCAGTTTGGCTATATGGTTGAATCTCTCACATATGTTTGAACCTGTTTGGAGGAGGAGAGGGTTGTCCGTGTACATGAGGCAGTTGTAACATTGCCTCAAGTTTCCCAGATTCACTAGCTGGACTGGAGAGGAAACCATTAACTGACCTTTGGACACACTAGAGTAGTAAAGGGAACTCTTTTATCACTTAATTACAAAGGACCAATAGGGGACAAGGTAATTGTAGAGAGTATATGAGGATGTAGTGCTTTTAGTTTATTAGTGCTAGATTGTAAAATTGCTTGTTTGGGCAAGTGCAGGGCCTTAGACTGAGAATAGGGTGCTTAATTTGAGAGATAGAGCAGTTCTAAGGGAAAAAGTGAAGAGCAGCCTTTGTGGAGCCGGGTATAATTTAAACTCGATTAAGCGGCACTGCCCGATGCTGCACTATGCGCACAATTGCGCAAAGCCATGCTAAAGCGGGTTTTTATGCAGGGAACTTCAAAGAGCTAGAAATGGCCCAAAACAGCCAATTACTACAAGATTCTTGTGCTGAGGTCACTCCTTCAGGGACAGATAGGCTGCTCAAGGCTCCCCACTCCCACTGGTGAGCAAAGAAACTTCCTTCTATCCAACTAAGGAAATGGGCAACACAGGAACTATCCACAAGTCCAGAATACAGCAAAGCCTGTATAGGGGACTATTCTAGTTTAGGAAAGGTGGGAAACAAGGATATTTTTTTTTTTTTTCAGGAAAACAACAGGAGAATTACAGTATATTCAATGCACAGGCTAGCGCACTTGAGTGGGCAGCCTCAACAGTTAAATACAACAAACAACCTTTTAAACTAAGTGCAGGTAATAAAAAACACAAAAAACAGCTTATAACAGTTAAATCAGTAGTGTAAACTCACTTTTCAGTGAGAAAGGATGGTCGCACAGGTAGTAACAGAAAAAAATATACTTAAATCTTGGAAGCAGTCACTCTTTTCGTTTCTCTGCTGCTAGCACCACTCTGCAGGACCACGAGGAGCTGTTGCTGAGTAGGATAAGCATTAGCCCCTCCCATAAATTGCCTCCTCGTCATCTCCCATGACCAGCAGGATCTCCTTTCATGCTGATTTTCCAACTTGTAGAACATCAATGTGGTAGGACAGCTTCTGTTTCAAGAAGTGTTGCAATAAGGGGAAAAACAATCATGCTAAACCTTACTGCTCACAGTAACGCTTTCTGAATTCAACCAGAGACTTTATAACAGCTAACCATTTTGAGCTGCTGTTTATGCTTTGCCAGATATAAAGAAACATCATTTTGTACATGGATTTTGATAATCAAAAGTGCAAGCATTTGATTTGTAGTTGTCTAAGGAAATTATTTAGCCTTAGGAAATTTCGGAAGCTAGCAGAAATTACCAGTAGGTATCAGATTTAAGAAGTTTCAAATAACATCTCTCATGCCATAACCTACCAATCAAATAAGATTATAGCAGAGCAAAAAGGAAAAAAAAGTGGTAGTAGAATAAATAATATCATGCTGAGATGAATCAGGATAACTAATACCTTGAAATCTGGCCAGAAAAAAAGGTCAATGGGATAAGAAAAAAGAAGATGCTGGGTGTTTTTATTTGGATTGAGAACTGGTTGAGGATATTGTAGATGAAAAACAAAAATAGCTGCTGTCCATATGATGTTTGATCAAACACTGAATATGTTTTATTCTAACTGTGCTGTTTCACTTATTGAGCAAACAAACAAATCATGTTTTTTGCGTCAAGCGAATAACAATGTGAGGAAAGGCACCTACAATTTTCTTTACAATTTTCTCTGAAATAAAGAAATAACTGAGGTAAAGTTTGAAGAAGAGACTTTTTGAATCACTGTGTTAAATTTCCTTTGGAAATGCACATTAATAGACTATTTGCTAGGAACAATAATACGCGATCAGTAAATGCTCATCTCAGACAACTACTCACTGACATTTTCCTTCCTGAAAGTTAAATTACAGGGTGTGTTTCTAAAGCGGCATGAAGTCCTCATGCTCTTTACTTGTGTTAGTTGCTTGAGACTTATCAGAACTGTTTCACTGATGCACTGTTAGCTGCAAACTCTACTTAATTAGCTTTAAAAAAATGACAGTCTGTGATATAAATGATGATTACCAAAATTAGTTCCTTGCTAGCATTTATTATTGTCAATGTATATACAGTCTCTGAGTAAGAATCATGCAAGTTAGGAATGCATTGTTTAATTATGCTAAATATTGGTTATACAGGGCAATGATTAGTATGTGATCTCCTTTCTCCTTACTGTTGACAGCCTGCCAGGCTTGTACTTATCCTCATCACTTACAAAACATTAAGAAGAAAAGTGATCTTTCTTTTTCTTTCAGCTGCTCCCATTAGGGGTAACCACAGTGGATCATCTGTTTCCATTTCTTTCTATCATCTGCATCTTGCTCTGTCGCACCAACCACCTGCATGTCCTCTCTCACAACATCCATAAACCTTATCTTAAGCCTTCCTCTTTTCCTCTTACCTGGCAGCTCCATCCTTAGCATCCTTTTCCCAATATACCCAACATCCCTCCTCAGCTCTTGTCCAAACCAACACAATCTCACCTCTCTGGCTTTGTTTCCAAGCCATCCAACTTGAGCTAACCCTTTAATATACTCATTTCTAATACTGTCCATCCTCATTACACCCATTGCAAATCTTAACATCTTTAGCTATGCCACCTCCAGCTCTGATTCCTGTATTTTCATCAGTGTCACCATCTAAAACCCATATAACAAAGCTGGTCTCACTACCACCTTGTAGACTTCCCCTGTCACTCTTATGGGTACATGTCTGCCACAAATCACTCCTGACACTCTTCTCCACACACTCCACCCTGCCTGCACTCTCTTCTTCACCTCTCTTCCACAGTCATCATTACTCTGAACTGTTGATCCCAAGTATTTAAACTCATCCACCTTCGCCAACTCTACTCCCTGCATCCTCACCATTCCTCTATCCTCCCGCTCAGTCACACACATATATTCTGTCTTAGTCCTGCTTACTTTCATTCCTCTCATCTCTAGAGTATATCTCCATCTCTCTAAGGTCTCTTCAACCTGTTCCCTACTCTCAACAAAAATCACAATGTCATCTGCAAACATCATAGTCCATGTGGACTCCTGTCTGATCTCTTCTGTCAACCTGTCCATCACCATTGCAAATAAGAAAGGGCTCAGAGCTGATCCTTGATGTAATCCCACCTCCACCTTAAATGGATCTGTCACTCTCACTGCAGACTTCACCGCTGTCACACTGCCCTCGTACATATCCTGTACTACTCTTACATACTGCTCTGGCACTCCCGACTTCCTCATACAGTACCACAACTCCTTCCTAGGCACCCTATCATATGCTTTCTACAAGTCCACAAAGACACAATTCAACTCCTTCTGACCTTCTCAATACTTCTGTGTCAACACCCGCAGAGCAAACATTGCATCTGTAGTGCTCTTTCCTGGCATGAAACCATACTGCTGATCACTAATCATTACCTCCCTTCTTAACTTAGCTTCCACTATTTCCCATAACTTCATGCTGTGACTGATCATTTTTAGACCTCTGTAGTTACTACAACTCTGCACATCACCATTACTCTTAAAAATCAGTAACAATACACTTCTTCTCCACTTCTCAGGCATCCTCTCACTTTCCAATATTCCATTAAGCAATCTGGTTAAAAACCTCATTGCAGTCACTCCAATATACCTCTATGCTTCCACAGGTATGTCATCTGGACCAACAGCTTTTCCATTCTTCATCATCTTCATAGCTATCCTTACTTCCGCCTTGCTAATCCATTGTATTTCCTGATTCACTATCCCCACATCATCCATCCTTCTCTCTCTCTCATTCTCTTCATTCATCAGGCCCTCAAAGTACTCTTTCCATCTGTTCAACACACTCTCCTCATTTGTGATTACACAAAGTGCAATATACTTTAAAGTATAATATTGTAATAAAATATCTGAATAATATTTATAATTCTGAAGGATTTAGTATAGTTCACTGTTAGCATACTTAGTTATTTTCTAAGAAAAAGGTCTGTTATTGCAGAATGTCAAAATATCAAATCAATAATCTAATATGATACATTTCAAAACATGTAAAGGATACAAAACATGCTTTATTTTTAGATCAAATAAAGACTGAAGTATACTGGAATGTGAATGGTGATATTCTATATAATAAAGAAAGAAAAAATCCTAAATCTTTTAGAAAGGAAGACAAGTTACACAGCTTTGCATTAAAAATGAAGCAAAACAAGAAAATAGTCAAAGATGCTCAGAAACGTGATGGTTTGGAAGAAATAATTAACAGCTAGGGTAAGGAAAAGAAAAATATGGTCATATTAAAATAAAAAATAAAAATAAATGTTTACAGCTGATGATTATAATAAAAGCATCAATGTGAAGTAGGTTATGATTTGGAATTCATCAGACAAAAGGCACGGGGGAAATGAGTCACCAAAAACAGGTACAAATTTTGTGAGTCCTAATAATCCTATCAAATCCTATGTAGAGAAATCATAAGGAAATTGACAGCATGATTCTAGTAGAAAAGTTATTCTGAGAATCATAATTGAACTATGCTCAGATGATGTTTAGTAAAATTTTCATCAGGAGGAATTGAAGAATGCATTTCTTAAGAGATCTAGAAAGGAGTGTGTCCTTTCTTAAATGAAAACAGCATTTTATGCAAAAATGGTACTGATGAACAAGATAATCTCTTACCCTTTTATATTACAGCAAGCATAAAGAAAGACAAGATCATGAGAAACTGGAAATCATCCAAAACAGTGCATGTAACCTAAGAGTTATTGCCAAGCTCTGCTACAGCTTGCCATTCAAGGCTCTTGGCTCCACCCATTGTTCACCACCTGAAGCAGGAGCTGATTCATGAAAGTGGGTTGTCAGCTCCACAGAAGACAAAGAATCCGCTGTCCCACACAGAATCTTTGTTTGTACAGATATATGTAGAATGTCAGTACAAGAACCAGAATGACAGACTTTTTAGTTTTAAACATCATATCCTTTGGGAAATTCATACAAAGGCAGACTTGTTATTTTTCCAGCATTCTATGTTTATGTCTTTCGGCTTTTCCCGGTTAGGGGTTGCCACAGCAGAACCCCAGTCCGCTAATGATTGGTAGTGAATTTTTATGTACTGGGTTACCAGCCCTGACGCACAACCTTCAACGAAGGCATACCCCATTCACATATGACTCCACACAGAAGACGCTCTAGCTGAGAATCGAACAGGACAACGTCTTGCTATGAGGCGACAACGCTACACAGCACCACCACCGCAGTTTGTTTACAAGAGCAATATTTAAAATCTCTCTATTCGTTTGTGTTTTTAACCATATTTATTGTGCTAAGAGGTATACAGGAAGAATGTATGGTGAGAGGGAACCAAACCACAAGCAAAGTGAAAAACTAACATTATGTAAGATTAGCATTAGCCCTCTACACTAATTGACTAACAATGCAAAACCCATTGTTAAGAAAGAGATGTTTTCATGGGGAAGGACAGAAACAGCAGGTATCAGGTCTTTTTTTTTTACTTTATTTTTTTTTTAACGTTGCTAATGCCTCCCATGCAGAAACTCCTCCACCTCCCTTATGACCTCCTTTTCATCCCATTTGGTACTTCCTCCTCCACTTTGGGCAGTTCAGTTAATTGATTTGTTTGTTGGCAACTATATTTCATTTGCTGTAGCAACTCACTCATTCAAACCATGAATTGTTGTCTTTCACTGATTGATAGAACAACTGGAATTTCCACCTTCAAAAGCCAGCTACCTTCCATGGTTCACAGTAGTAAATCATGTATTATTCAGGCAAAGAGGTAATGAAAGCAGCTTGGTCCATTTCATCCACTTAAAGATGTAAACAATGTAATATTATTTCTCAATGATTATGTCACCAAAACAATGCAAAGAAGGAGAACATGGCGAACTCTGGTAAAAGTACTCAAACAAAATGTTAAACTTATTTTTTTTATTCCACAAAATGGAAGAGTTTTCATTACTTTAGAAGAAAGTTTACCCCAGATTCATTAATCTACTGTGCAGGAATAGCTTAGTCCTGCACGGAAGCGCCCATGTAGGAGGGGGAAGGCAGTGCGCCATGCCATAGCTCTCAACCTTCCATGTCCAAAATGAGGAACACTAGCCCTCATAATGTGGAACAAATGGGCAAAATGTGGAACACATACTAATGGCTTACTAACAACTTCAACTAGGAAGGTCATTGGATGGTTAAAATATGCTGGCTTTACTTATAAAGAAGGTCTTTTAATGAATTAATATGATTCATTTCTATTTACAATGGATTTTGCTTAAAAAATAAATTCCTAACACTGAATGTGTGACAGAGTCTTTCAATGTTGAACTTTGAGGGAACTTCAAGGAACATGAACTTTTTAAGACCCCAAATGAGGTACGTTCCTCGTAATGAGGTACACTTGAGAGGTATGCGCCATGCATATAAATGAAGGCAGGCTGGCCAAGCTCCTAGGCTTACACGGAGTGTGTACAACTGCAGGGGGGAGTGTCTGAGAGCAGAGCTCTCAGAATATACACACCCCTGCAATGAAGGACTGCAGAAAGGTAGTAAACAATGAGCAAGACTGCCCATAGATGTACGCATACCCCCAGCAACATCCCCCGCATGTATAAGAGCAATAGTGAATAAAGAAAATAAAAATAAATATTTATTTGTAATGAAATGTACGAAGTTTAACTGTGGGTGCGTGGGTTTGACCATCACTTAGTCACGGTTAATGTAGCTTAAATAGCAAAAAGAGGATAAAAAGCAAGCTATATGCAAATGAAGCAGTACAGCAATACTGTAGTGGATAGGGCTACCTCACGAGCAGTCAATCCCGGTTCGAGTCCCACTGCAGCACAGTCTATTTTACATGGCAAAGCACATTATAACCAATAGTTTTGTTGCAAAACCCACTAAATTACACATATGTATAAACTAGAGTACTGCAGGAAATTCACATGTGAAGTAGCAGTGTCATAATGAATAAGGCACTAGTAACAAGGTGTAAGCACAACTAAGCAGTAGTAAGCATTCATAAGCATGTTTATGTGCATTTGCGCAGGGGTAAGCACTGCCTACACAGATTAAGCAATGTATAAGCTAACTGAGTAGATGAAACTGTAACCAGAAGTTAGCAGTGCTTAGCTACGCGCAAACCCATGTACAACTGCTTTAAAGTGCCTTAATCACTCTGTATCCAATGATCCATGTTCTGCCCAGCCATTAAATAAACAGCCTCTGCAAGGCTTGAGCCCAAGACCATGCACACAATACACAAAGTTATTTACCAGTAAGCCATGCCAGATATACATAAATCTGATGTTTTCAGAAACATTACATCCAGCCCAGTCATGCAACAGTACAGAGAATGCATACCTACATCTAGATGTATGTGTGTGTGTAAATATATTAATATCTAAACACATTCAACATATCTATATATGTAGTTCTCTCTCTCTCTCTCTGTATATATATATATATATATATATATATATATATATATATATATATATATATATATATCCAGTAATATATACATAAAAATACAAATATATGAACATATATACATACAAATGCCGACATCTACACATATATATGTCAACACCTATATGTCCACATATACACAGCAAGTTACATATATATATATATATATATATATATATATATATATATATATATATATATATATATACACAGATATATATCTCCGTAGGTGTAGACGGACATAGTTATAGATATGTAAGCAAATATATATACCCATATAAGTATATATGGCCAGACATATGTAGATAGCAATGGTAGATTAACATAAACATATATGTCCACATGCACTGTTAATGGGGTTGAGAAACCCCAAACAATATACGTCTTGAATTGGCAAACCCCCCCAGTCAAACATGTCCGCCCTGTAATACACTACCAAGTTCATTTTATTGTAAGTGTTTCATTTAAATAGGGATTTAAATTAGTCTTCTTTTATGTTTCACATGTTTATATCACATTCCCCTCTCCCCCACCCACTAGGCAGGCTGACCAGTACAGGCCCATCCAACCCAGCCTCTCCTCGACCCATATTTACTTTTCCCACAGTTCTGCCTCCCCCCTCCCCCCGCTACACACACACAGCCACCATCCCTTCCCTGGTTACCGGCCCATAGCTACCACACCACCACACATTGCCCACCCTCCACTCATCCTCCCCTTGGGACATATCCTGCACGTTCTCCCGACCCAAGTATCTTAGGTCTGCTACATGCTATAGTCCATGCACATAGCCATGCGTACCTTTGCAGCCATGCTTTTAGAGGAAAGTCGAATACCTTTTTTTGGTTTGTTCTGCATGGGACGAATGTTTCCCTGGTAATAATAGACTTCACATGTGACTTTGTTTACATTAACGGTTTGATTTGTAGGTATCGCAAAGCATACGTGGCACACAACATTGCCCAGTATGCACACAAAACCTAATAGGAACATCTAATTCAGGTATATGGGAAACACACGACCCTGGTATACACATGGCACTACAGGGTTCCCTCCTGATAACTAAATTATTGTCTAATAAAATGCACTGCTTTAAAGTGCCATTATCAGTCAGTATCCAACTGCCTGTGTTCCACCCAGCACCAAAATTACTAGTCTCGGCAAGGCTCGAACCCAAGACCATACATACCCGACCCAAAGTGATTTACCACTAAGCCATGCCCGACATGCACAACTCTGATGTTGTCATTAACATAACATCCAGCCCAGTCATGCAGCAGTACAGAGAATGTATACCAACATCTATATGTATGTGTGTATGTAATTATATCCATATCTAAACTGATACTACATATCTATATATGTAGATATATATATATATATATATATATATATATATATATATATATATATATATATATATATATATATATATATATATATATATATATATATAGTCTGAAATATATGCATAGATATAGATATATATGAACATATGTACATGCAAATCTACACACACACACACACACACACACACACACACACACACACACACACACACACATATATGTGTATATATATATATATATATATATATATATATATATATATATATATATATATATATATATATATATATATTTATATATATGACAACACCTATACATCCACAGCAGTTTACATATATGTATGCAGATGTATATCTCTGTACATATATACGGACATAGTTAGAAATATATAAGCAAATATATACATACCTATATAGGTATATATGGGCCAGGGGCGGCTCGTGGTATTGGACTGCAGGACTGCAGCCCCCCCCCCCAGCTGTAAAACATGAAAATAAAACAAAAAGAAAATCAAAATAACAAGAATGAAAAAATAAAATCAACCATGAGTCCCAGAACATCATGCATGCACACTTGCAGCATTTCTCAATATTTGGACTGCTGGTGAACCAGCATGTGCACAGAATCCAGACTGTCTCCACCAGCAGTGCAGATTATGAAGGCAACATGTAAGTCCAAATTTTACCAGCAGTTAGAACTGCATAGACTGGAAGGGGATCAGACTGCAATGTCCACAAGCAGGCTGAAGCTGGTGCTCTCATGTGAAGGATATGTTGAGCAAGTGTCTGAAACTCCTACTAGGACAGATTTCCAACTTTGTGCTGGATCTGGTGACTTGTTTGGTTCAGGTAGCATGTGTGCATGTGTAATGCCCCAGTTACTACATGGTGGTGGGTAGAGAATAAGGCTTGAACCCTGTATCTTGGGCCCAAGTGGCAAGAGCCTGAATTCCCTACCCCCCACCATTTGTAACAAATTTTGCAGATTTTTGCCTCATATTTGTTCTGTTCTGTACCTCATAAAATCTGTGGTTTCTGTATTTTTTTTCCTTAATGTAGCCAGTAGTGCAGTGGTGCAGTAGTAGCATTGTTTCCTGACAGTGACAGATTGTTGGGTTTGATTCTTGGCTCGGGTGTCTTCCCTGTGTTTGCTCTGGTGTTCTCAATGGATATTTATCCCTATTTTTTGGACTGTATTCCCCCATTATTGGCTTCATCCAGGTTTTTTGTGCCAAGGTTGAGAGCTATGGAGATAACTGAACTCACTGAATATGTTTGGGGGCTGTATTCCTCCATTATTGGCTTTGTTCAGGTGTTTTGTTCTAAGATGTTGACAGCTATGGTGAGAACTGAATTCACTAAATGGTAGCCATTTAAGTTTCCGTCTTCCTTTCTTCCATAAAGCAGATGATTTGGTATAGTGGTACGTTGTTCTGACTGTTTTGCACAGAGTCCTGGGTTCAATACTTGAACTTGAAATATAAGCTGATAATGCAGCATTTTATTCTAACAACTTTCAAACATTATACAATGTTTAAAATGTGTTCCTGTTTTTTGGTCTTTTGCCCCCCTCCCCATAAATTTTGGCTTTTTCCAGATTTCTTGTGCTGCAAAGTTCAGAGATACAGCTGAGTGTCAAGTAGATTTTACAAGAAGCTGAGAGTTGCAGGGGAACAAAAGTTTAGTGCTGCTTTTGGCAAGTTGGCTTGCATTGTTAATAGCCCAGTTGGTAGTGTACTTGTGTTTGATGCCAAAGGATGTGGGTTCTATTCCCACAGTAAGTATGTGCATTATTGATACTGTAGTGTATTGTAAAGGGGGTGGATGCTGCAGTCCTTCTTGGTGAAAATACCTAGTAACAATGAACCTGTTATCAGTTTGCCATCCATTCCCTATTGCAATATTACTAGTTAATCATTTTTTTTTAATGCAGCTTAGGCAATTTATTCTTCAAGAGCAACAGGCACTTTATTTGTAGATGAAACAATGAAATATAAAGTTGTTTGCTAGCAGCAACCTGTTCATTAGTTACAGATTTCTTTAATGTGGAATTATTTAGATGACTTTTACTTCTTCAGAGATTGTGCATATTTACTGATACTGGTGGACTGTAGAAGTTTGAGTAAACGTTTATGATAGAAATGTTCTGAATTGAGCAGTTTTGTCGTTATTGGTGCATGCATTTTGTTTCATTGTTTACTGGAAAAATGTTCTGAATTGGGCAATTTTGTCATTATTGGCGCATGCATTTTGTTTCATTGTTTACTGGAAAAATGTTCAAAACACCCTGTAACAACTGTACTATATTGTACAAGGAATATAATTTAATACAATCAGGAAGGTATATCAAAGACCACGTGTATGTTTCGTGTGCAAGGGGCCTATGATTTGAAAACAGCCCAAAGTTAATCTTTATCTGCCACTGGCAAAATGTATTTTCTTTGAATGTGGGTTTCAATGCTGTTTCAATGAATGTGAGTTTCAAGGGCAGAGAAGTTTTAATGCTAAGTCTGTTTTCACTGTGAGATTGCATTGCATTATTTAGCAGATGTCTTAGTGTTTGTGCTGCAAAAAGCAAAATAAAACTTTCAAATGAAGTCCAAATCATCGTAGAAGTAAGCAGTATGCATATTAGTGTTTATGGTAAATGGGGTGAAATAGCCAACTAATGGTTCATTAGAATGGCTGCAGGGGGGAGGCTCCATTCGACCATGATTTTGTAAGGGGGAAGGGCGGCAAACTCAAAGACAGCCCCGACTGAACTATACCTCTCAACTGTCCAGATTTTTACAGAACGAATAGAGTTCTGCTTCTTATTTTTGATTTGTTCCTCATAAAATGTGTGGTTTTCTGGCAAATAATTTAGGAATTAAGTCACTAAATAATGACAGACACTGAGTTTCAGACTTCATAACCTTCAGAAAAATACATGCTAAAGCAAGAACTGTTATTCTATCAATTGTCTCAATTTATACAACATTTTATAGTACGGCTTATATGTTCCCCTAGTATATTTGGCCTTGTCTAGATTTCTTGCATTAACAGGTTAAGAGGTACGTACAAATAAATTGCTTTATAGAATTAGGCATATTCAAGCCTCTCAACTGTCCTTGACTTTGGCTCAAAATGTTGCTCTTCCCTAATAATCCCGCCGCAAAATGGCAATTTTGGAAGAAAATGTGGAAGGCTTACAAATTAAGAGATAACTGTAATAATCAGTTATAGATTACTTTTATTTCAGAAATACATGTAGATTCTTTTATTTTGTCAGCTGCTCAAGTTAGCAGTACTAATATTTGAAAAGTGTCCCTTCTTTGACTAGTTCCCACCTGTATTGTGTGGCTATTTTATATTTTTACATCACATTTTTGGGCCATTTTTCATGTTTTTTGGCAAATTAGTGGCAAATCATTAAAGACTGAAGTTAGAAAATAATGACAGGCATTTGAATTGCAGATTTCGTACCCTTCAGAAAATTCATACTAATGCAAGACCTACTATTCTATTATCTTTCTAAGTTTATAAGAGCAATATTTAAAAATTGTCCTTTTTTTGGGTCTTTGTCCCACTTCAATGTATGACTCTTTCCATATTTCGTGTTCTGAGGTTGAGAGGTATGACAAATGTGTCAGGGCCATCAGAGTCAGCCAGAGACATTTCAAATTGTGACATACTTGTTGCACCCCACTCCCCCATGAGTGACTCTGGATGTGTCCAAGCAAGGCAAGGAACAGTTATGCAGTGTAAATGTGCAGAGTATTCCCCCATCCAAGGTAGACACAAGTGCTACTTTTATACTGTCCTTGATTTTGCAGAATATTCTGGTTTCTGTCATATTTTCATACTGTTGATTTATGCTTATTATTACTCAGAAAGTGCCTGTTGCTCTGTGTTTAAGTAGCAATGCTTTAATGACCATCAGGTAAGCTTGTCTGAGACTGTAAGATGCAAGTAAGCTTTAATAAGCATACTGTTTAAGGAAATGCCAACATTGAAAGCCTTTCTGTTGTTGCCATGCAGAGAACTTACATAACTAGATAATGTATAAGCCTTGGGTATTGAAATGCATATGACAGTATTTGTAATAAAGGACAGGATTACATTATTTTAAGAAGCTCATTACATTTAGGTTCATAGGTTCATAGGTTAGTACTAAGCTAACTGCCCTTGCGAGCCATTGGAAGCCTAGTCAGCCAATTATCCCTTGTGAGACTCAAACCCTGCACCTTGTGTTTGTAAGGCAAACACCTTAACCATTAGGCCACCCTCCCAACCCAAAAATTCCCACTGTCAGTCTCGAACCCAGGACCTTGGTAACATTAGTCTGTATGACCTACCACTAAGCCATGCCTGCTTGATTTGTTGGAGACTTGCAGTCATCTTTGCAGGCTTTACCTGTAAACCAGACAGAATGCCAATCTATCATATGTGGTCCATTACCTGTACAGTAATCCTTTAAACAATGTATCTTGAGCTTGTTTCTTGTTTGCTTTGTATGGGTGGCCCATACATACTTTGATCATGTTTTCCCCATGAAACAAGTAGATAATTGTTGTCAGGCAACAGGTCTTTTTTGGATAAGAAACATTTTTACAAGTGGGGGTATTACAGAGACTGCTACTTTCAGCATGTTACTTGGTACTTTAATAAAGCTGAATATAAATTATAATTAGAACTGCAGTGCAAGGAGAAGGTGTTTGAGTTGAGTGCTGCTTGTTTTTCTTATACTTGATTTTGACTGGCATTCCAGTAATGTATTTAAAAAGTAATTTATTTTTTCATGCCTTACAACCTTTTTGTTTCCATCTAGATATTAAGTAAGCTGTCATGCAGCCAATGCAGTGAAATATTTTTTTTTCTTGTACACTTCATTTTGTCTTGTTTGGACTCTCATAATGACGGTTTGGCACCCAGGGCAACGTATTTAATTAAAGTTACAGTTTTTGTGATTTTGAGCATATCTTCTCCCCTTTCTAGTTGGCTGCACCCCTTCCCATTGACCCCACCCATTCAGCTGCCTCTTGCAGCCCCCCTTTGATTTGAAGTCACCAGCCGCCACTTATATGGGCATACATCCGTAGATAGCAATGGTAGATTAACAGAAACACATGTGTCCACATGCACCATCAATGGGGTTGGGAGGCCCCAAACAATATACTCATTGTAGTAATTGGCAACCTCCCCCCCCCCACAGCCAAACACATCTGCCCTGCAATACACTACCAAGTGTTGCATATCCCATAACCAGGACCTGACATGACATGGGCACAAGATTTTAACAGTACTATATCCCACCTGTATGATGTCAGGCTGGTATTGGTAACATATCATGCAGGACAGTCTGGCTCACATAGGAAATGTAATATGTGGGAGCCATCAACATCCCCAGGATACAGATGCCCAGACACAGATATGCAGATACAGATATACATATATATATATATATATATATATATATATATATATATATATATATATATATATATATATATATATATATATACACATATAATCACATATAAACACATATAAACACACACATATATATATATATATATATATATATATATATATATATATATATATATAGATATAGATATACATGTGACTACACATACACACACAGATATATGTACAGTAAGATATATATATATATGTAGAAGGTGCACACAATATGGAACAACCACTATGCCTACAGTTAACACATGAACAACTGGACACTGTTTGGGCCACCCATACAAATGACAATCATTGCCTGCAACATATACTCACAAAGAGGTCATAGGAAAAACACCACACACAGGTTTGCAGAAATGGAAAGCCTTTAAATGTGTACTATTCCACTTCTATATGCCATGTCATATAGCTGTTCAGGCACTGACAACCATATAAACAGAATAATGCAACTGTGAAGCAGTTACACTAATACAGTAGTCTGGAAAGGTTCACAGCTGTTGCTGTTCAGGACAAGCCCTTCAAATTGTACAATAGTGAAGACATACTGGGCCACAGGATACCAAACAATCAACAGTAAGTAATGCAGGTGTATAGTTCAGCAGCCTCTATCTACATGCCTAACCTCGATGGTGGGGTAGTCTGTTTCCAAAACTTGGTCCGGAGAATCCATGTTAACCAAAAAATCACGGGGTGGGACACCACTATCTGACTCCTCAACCCCCAGGTTTTCGTCTAATTCTTTCTCTTGTTCACATAGGACTTCCTGCTGCGCTGGCCTAAAAAATTACTGTTGTTGTAACCTGTGTTCTGTTTATTTGATTTATTGTTGTTGTTATATCCATTCTGAGAAGTCCCAAATCCCCCTTTTTCTCTAATAAACCCCTTAATTCTATTACTCCTCCTGGGTTCTGGGTTATTATCATCTTCAATGACATCCTCTTCAGTTATGTCATCCAACCTAGTATCGTTTTCTTCCATTTGTGTTGTTGAAATAACCCTAACTGCACCTAGACGTATGTCCCTAGTCCCCTTTAAGTTAGGGTAAGCAGATTTTTTCGAATATGCTTCCCTATCCCTAACCAGTTTCCTGTTTTTATTGCCTTTTAATTTTATTAACAATGTGTCAATACTGGACAAAATTCTCCCATAGTCAAATCTATATCTATTAAAATCAAGGTCAGCTTTGATATCTTTATCCAAGTCATTAATGTCATTCAGTAAGGTGTCAATATGCAATGCATAGTACTTAACAATAAGGTCTAACAATTCACTGCCTTGCTTTTGAAACAGTGTTTCTAAGTCGGCTAAAAAGTCCAAGTCGGTTATTAAGCCTGATGGCATAAAGTTATTTCGTAGTCCTTTCGGTACGAGTTTTTCAACAATACACTGTTTGAAATAAGCGGACTCCAACTGCAACTTTTTAAGTTTAAGCAGTTTGGAGTCAAACAATTTAAGTTTATCAGCTAAACATGTATTTCCATTAGGTAAATCAGTACCGATAGACATACCTTCTTGCCCAAACAAAAAACCAGTAGTGTCCAGTAACCAACCACCAAGGTTGGGTAACCCGTCACCACTACCAGCAGTTCTATTTACAACATTGACTTGGTCTGTCCGTTGGTCAACATTAGGCCGAGCATTTGAAACTGCTCCTGCATAGGACGCTGAACGACCGACCTCCTCCTCGTTCATGGAACCAATGCCTAAACGGGAAATCATGCTGTTCTGGCTGTTACCCAAACTAGTAACATTAGAAGCCACTAAAGGCCGTCGTTCCGGTTGTGCAGCTGGAATCCAATCATCGGCACTGCCCTGGCTCAGCCCCGTCAACCTGCCACCATCAGAATGCCTTTCCTTTAATGCCTGGAATGTGACCTGCATATCGTCCATCCGCGAATTAATTTGGTCGAGTCTGCTCGATAGACCTGCTATTAGGACTGTTAAATCCATTTCACCACCATCGCTGCCACTTGCCATCACGCTAAGCCGGTAACTGCCAAACCAACAGGTATCCTCCAACACAAAAACAGTGTTTTTGAGGGAGATGTTCGCTAACAGGGGATACCCCGACAAATTGTTAGTAGAACTCATAGAGGAAGTCACGTTTAAAAGGATGAAGGGCTTCTACAAACCTTTACTTTTCCAGCAGAATGTAGTACACAATGTCTCTGGTACCAACACAGGGCAGGAAATGACTCCCCTCGTGAGTGAGGTGAGTACCACAAGGGCACCTCTAAGGTCGAAGAGCGATTTCTCTCTGAGTTTTGTTACTACTTACAGTATGAATTCTCAAGGTATTTTAGACATTATTAGGAAGAACTGGCACCTTATTTCTTCCAATGCTTTCCTACTTGAAAAACTAGGTAGTGAACCTAGATTCATATTTAGCAGGTCTAATAACCTTAAGGAACTATTACAAAGAGAAGCGCACCAAGGGACTTTCCATAAAAGGAGAGGAATGTCTAGGTGTGGATTTTGTAAGTTCTGTAACAACGTCCGTGTTGGTGAGACATTTCAGGTGAGGGATATAAAGTATGATATTAGGTTTCCCCTCAACTGTGAGAGCAGATCAATTATCTACATTGCAATGTGCAATTGCTGTCAAGGGTTCTATATTGGGAAAACTGACAGACGGGTTCGAGATAGAATGTATGAGCATTTATATGCAATTAGGAAAAGCAGGGATGATAATGCACTAGCAAAGCATATAGCCCAGAACCCAGGCCATAGCTTCCAATTCATGGCCATAGACCACGTCCCTATAAAAATAAGGGGTGGACCATTTTCTCTAATCTTGGAAAACAGGGAGCTGGAGTGGCAGTTGCGTTTGGACGCATTCAGCCACCCTGGGCTTAATAGTAACTGTAACATTGCACCTGTTCCTTAGGTAATCCCTGTCAGATTCCATTGACAGGTAAACTTGTGTACTTTTAGGGTTATGCCAGGTACTTATTATCAAAAACACACGGTGCCATGTTTAGGACAAATATATACACATATTTTTTAAAAAAAACCCATTTAGTCTATTTGTAGGGTTGTCCTAGTTTAAAATATTGTACATTTACTTATATTCGTTTATTTTTACATTTGTATTTGTATCCCATAGTGATACTTTTAGGTACTTGATTAAAATTTAAAGTTTGGAGGGGTCTGCTTATAATTAATTAAAAAATGATGTAGGAGAGATTCCTTATTGGTTTTGTTTATTAATTTCTTAGGGTTTGTGTATAGACAAACCTTTTTAGAATAAATGTATTATTTGTTTATGTTTTGTAATATATTCTTGAGTTTGTGATACATTTTTAAAAACTGTTTTAAGGAATTTGTCAAACTGTATGGATTTTACAAATTATGCTGCCATATTACAGGAAGTAAGAGGCTGTCACTTCCTGTTTCATTTAATATAAACTGCGTTTTTTATGTGTGTATTTTATCTCTGATGAAGCCACGGTGTTCCGTGGCGAAAACGCTCTGTTTGTGGATATATTAAAGCGTTAAGGTTTTAAAGGATTTGCTTCGCGTGGTTTCTGCAAAACAAGGTTCCTCTTTTGGTTTCATGAAGAATACACCAGCAATGAACTATATCCAGAAACACATACCTGTGAAGCATTCATCTCTGAATCTATGTATTGGACCTGCTGAGAAAATCTGCCACAAAATTGTACTATGAAGGTATATAGACTGCCTGAAGGGTGACCTGCAGATTGATAGCTATTTCCCATGCTTAAAGGCCTAACCTGCAAAGAAAGTAAGGCCTTGTGCCCCCTTGTTTTTTGATGTTCCACATGACTGTGGTGATGGCTGTGTAAACCTTCAAGTGACCCAGGACCCAGAGTGCATGGAAAGCTTGAAGGGCCAGAATGAGAGCCCACATTTGCATGATGTTGATGTGATCTACCATTTGCTGAGGTGACCAAAGACCTTGCACCTTCAGGGTGCCTGAAGTGACTCCCCACTCCAGCTTGAGTGTCTGAAAAGAGTTCTTGAGATGGCTGAGCAGAGTGGAAAGGAAAACCTTTAGAGATAGCTGCTGAATCCACCAGTGAAAGTCCAGTTTTAGACAAGAGAGCAGAAGAACTAAATGATCCAACGGATATGGGTGCTGAAGCCACACTGATTTTAGGTACCACTGAAACTTACTTATATGAAGACTGCCCCAGGGGATGGGGATGATGGAGACCATAAACCCCAGAGCCCTGAGAAACTCCCTGGCTGGGAGACAGGGCAGGAGAAGCAGGGACAGAAAATAAATTGTGAGAGATAAAACCTTGGAGGCAGGAAGAGATGCCTGCATTAGAACAGTCTACAACCTGTGGTCTAGGAAAACATGATCCTGAGATGGAGTCAACATTGACTTTTGAAGGTTGACAGTGAACCCCAGGCTGAGCAACAGATCCTGGGTAAAATGAAGATCCTGCACCAGCTTGGAATGTGGTGGAGCCTGAGGCAAGAGGTCATCCAGATAAGGAAACATTTGAATGCCCTGTAGCCTGTAAAAAGTGACTACATGGGTTAGACATTTGATGAACACCCCCGGTGCTATTGAAAGCCCAAAGTGCAAAGTAGAGAACTGAAAACGACAGGAAAAAACAAAGAAGCAAAAATATGTCCTGAATACGGGGTGGTTAGGAATGCGAAGGTAAGTGTACTTCCGATCCAAGGAAACAAGAAAGGCTTGGGGGGAGCAACAGAGGAAACAGATTCTGATGAGAAAGCATTCAGAAGGAAGAGAATATAAGAAAGGTGTTCATAAAAGAAAGATCCAGAATAAGCCTCCAAAACCCCTCTTACCTGGGGACCAGTAAATCCGGGAATAAAATACCAAATCCCTCTCAGTCTGTAAAACTGGTTGAATGGTACCCTTGTCCAGCAGACCCTGTAATACCCATGGAAAATGAGGAAGCTGTTCTGCAGCTGGGTTGAAGAATACAGGAAAAGGAAGGAAGAATCTTCTAGAACATAAAGGAAAGTGAACAATGTATGATAATGGCATTGAGACTGATGGCAATAAAGTTCTGAGTTGGGAGTGTATGCATGTCACCTTTATGCCCTGCACATGCACAGGGAGCATATGTCTGATGAAGGACACTTCCTGAGAAATAAAGACTTTGGTATACTGGTCAGATGCACGCACATACATATATATATATATATATATATATATATATATATATATATATATATATATATATATATATATATATATATATATATATATGTGTGTGTGTGTGTGTGTGTGTGTGTGTGTGTGTGTGTGTGTGTGTGTGTGTGTGTGTGTGTGTGTGTGTGTGTGTGTGTGTGAATTTATACACATATTTCTATGACTTGATTGAAAGTGCAGGTGAGTAAATGACTAATTAACAGGCTTTTACTGTGCCATATTGAGGCACAGTGACAATCAGGATATTGCTCTTTTCCCCACTGTGGTATGATCTCAGAGTTAATATATACAATTAGCAAGGGGTGGGAGGGTCAGAGGGGTTTGAGGGGGTTTACTCCATCAAAAAGCAGGTGTTGTGTGTGTCCCATTCCCTTCAGTGTTGTGGGTTTTTGAGTTTTCTGGCTCAATAGTTAACTACCTCCTTCTAAGTGATAGTCTAACAAAATTGCAACCCACTCCCAACCTTGCTAACACAGCTGTCTATGCAGAATTGTTCCCAGAAACCCTCCACAATCATCTAAATATTTGCAAAGAGACAACTGTACCTACCAGAAATAAATATAGGGAAACCTGCAAAAACAAGCCATTTTGTCTGAATCAAAATAAAACATGTCCAAAACCAGGGAGGGCATTGCCCAGCAGGGTAAAAACTTCCTCATCAATCTAAACAAGCAATTCAAGGAACTAACCAGGTCTACCAAAGCCAAATTTGAGATAAAAATAGCCACACAAGCTAAAGGCAACCATAAGACTTTTAAGATATGTCCACAACCTTAAAGCTTTTTCAGTTATGTCCACAACCTTAAAGACAGCACCCAACAATGTACCAAACTAATGTTAAATGGAACCAATGTATGCAGACAGAGGCTGTAACAAATATGCTGACCAATAAATTTAGCTCCAGTTTTACTTCTTTATCACCACCAGTCCCCCTCCAGGAGATAATCCCCCCAGCATTTCTCCACAAACAGTCACTAGAGATTAGATAATCATTGTGTTCTCTAAGGCCAAGAACACCCCAGACTTATATATACCAATTCCAAGATCACCACGATTCAGAGAAAAGGGAATGTTTCAGGAAATGGCTATCTGGGACTTGTTATATGTAAGTCATTCTTTTCAGCAATTCAGTTTCTGTGTTTCAGGACTCACTCTGTTGAGTCCAGACATTTCAAATGGTTGCCGTGAGGAATCCACATGCAGTAAGATGTCAGTCACTAGTGGTGTCCCACAGCGATCTCTACTGGGGCCTCTCCTTTTTGGCATCTACTTCTCTGAAGTCAAGCCAAATATCAAGGAGCTCTGGATGGTAAAGTATGCAGACAACTGCAAATTAGGTGTGGTCATTGAATCCCCTAAAGACAGACACCTTTCGTGAGGACCTAGTACAGACAAACAACTACTGCCAGAGCAATGGACTAAAACTCAAAGTGAAATAAATGCATAATATCTTTGGAAAGACATTTACCTGGCAATTGCTTCATTGATAATATACCCCTAAAAATAAAATCAGTGGTCAGGGATCTTGGAATGCATGCTGGCAGTAACCTGACCTTTGACCACCACATGTCTACTGTGGTGAGTGGAGAGAAAATCATTGTATATTGCACAAAATATAAGTAGGACATGGTATCCAGTTCCAATGAGATCATTGTTCTGATGTGCTTAGCTTATATCAGACCAATCATTGAGGACAATGGACCTTTTAGCATGCACCTGACCAGGCACTTGCAACAGCTTGAGAGATCACAGAGGTGACTTAGAAAAATAATACTGGAAGTGAGCCATCTCAAAGCTTGATCCCTGTATTTGGTCTCCTATAGACTGATGCATGATGAGCTATGGCTAGCCTACAAGGCATCTTCTGATCCCACACTGATGGATTGTTGCACCTCCACAAAACAAATAGCATCAGAAATATCAGTTCTAAGGACCTAAACCTTGTCTGCGACAGAAACAGGCTAGGTTGGAGGGGCAGGTATGCCTCTCAAAAATTGCTTTTTCTTTAGAACAAGATTCAAATCCATGTTTAGCAAAGCTTATCCATAACCCTATCAAATGTAATTTGGACCAGTGGATGAGAAATTACAAATTTACACCTGGTTGGGCACCTACGTCCCTAATACAGTGGCAGCCTGTGAATGCTTGATGTGTCCCAGCCTCTACCATAATCATACAATTCTCTGGAGTATTGACACGTCAGCAATAATTTGTTAAATTTGGGGTAAGCTTGGCTAGGCTTAAAATGGTTCTTTAGGCAAAAGCCTAGTAACCACCTATGAACCTTTGAACCTGTAATAAACAAATGCTAATTGAGTTCTGGAGACTGTAGTTCAAAGTGTTAGTTTACACTTTGTAGTAGTAGTAGTTGTTGTAGTAGTTAGATTGTTACACTGATGGAAAGTCAGGCTTGTTATGCCTTGTTATATAACTTTTTGATCTCAAAAAGATGCTTAACAAGCTTTTGCTAAGCATCTCTCATCACTCATAAGCTCTACTCTTGATTGCTAGAGAATTAACAGAGGTAAGATGCTACAACAGAACATTGCTGGGAATCAAAAAAGGATCTTTAAAGCATTAAACACTTCATTCAAGCCTTTTTTTTTGACTGAATGAAATGCCTAACTTGTTTTAAAGCTTTTTAGTCAATCCCACCATTGTCCTGTGATGACTAATGTGTGTGTGTGTGTGTGTGTGTGTGTGTGTGTGTGTGTGTGTGTGTGTGTGTGTGTGTGTGTGTGTGTGTGTGTGTGTGTGTGTGTGTGTGTGTGTGTGTGTGTGTGTGTGTTTGTTTGTGTGGCTGCGGTTAAGTGTGTTACAGCTTTAAAAGCTCTAACACACTTACTGCTCCTACACTTTTTTTCCTTTTAATTATTCTAGTACATGGAAACAGTTTAAATGCTACACATTATAAAGAATTTACTCTGGAATTCATTAACAGCCGTGTAGGTTTTGCATGACACCTACACAATTACAACACTTTAGTGCAATGAGCAACAGTGCTTCCTGAATAAATATGCTGCCCATCATCCTTACACATTTCTGAGCACAGTTTCATGGCCAGCAGCAGTGTTGGTGGTCATGAAATGGTGCTGGTAGCATGAGTACACAATGTAAACAAAACTACTTATTGTAGGCAAACATATTGTGTGAGGAGGCACGGACAGCTTATTTGAAGTAAAGACAAGTGGCCTGCAATTGTATAGATACAGGGCATATGAAACTGGAGTAATTTACATATAATACAATGTTAATAGTGCAGGAATAATTATAAGGGGAAGGTAAATAGAAAAAAAATACATTCAGTTAATGCATTCAAATGTGATGATACTAAAAAGAAACATTTTCAATACAAAGACATCCATATCGATGGTAAGTGCCTTTATATATATATATATATATATATATATATATATATATATATATATATATATATATATATATAATATAGTGCCTTTTTAGGCAGGGTTCAAGTAACAAATTCACCACCATAACAGGAACAAGTAAGCAAAAACTGAGGGTAATGCTACTCAATGCTAGAAGTCTAAATTTCAAAATGCACTCACTCGAGCCACTCCTTAAAATGGAGAACATCGATATCTGTGCAGTAACTGAGACCTGGTTCAAGGCTCCAGAGAGCACCCCTGCACTACCAGGCTATAAGTCATACCACACTTTTCAGCCATGTAACCGGGACCGAAACACCAAAGGTGGAGGTGTGTCCATATTCATTACTGATATCCACACCTCCAGGCTAGTTGCTCAGCATAATGCATCCGAGGTTATCCAAGTGCAACTAACTCTTGGCAAAACTGCAATCCAAATTGTAGCTTGCTACAGATAACCCACCATGCCCCAGAATTTCCACTCCTCTTTTCTTGATGTACTGGAAAATATTAGGGTTCAACCAAACACTCTAATAATGGGCGACTTCAACTACCCCACCATTAACTGGGAAAACTACTCATGTACCAACTCCTTAGTGCAACGCTTTCTGGAATTCATAAACTCCAATGCCCTAGATCAACTTATCCACATCCCCACCAGGGGCAACAATATCCTAGACCTAGTCATTACCAACATGAGTGACCGGTGTTCCACACCTGAAGTCAACTCCTCGTTGGTCAGATCCGATCATAAGCTAATCACCCTTTGTATCCACATCCCAACCACACCCCCCATTAAGGAAACCACAGTAAAAAATTTCTCCAAAGCCAACTTCATGCTTCTTAAGACAGAAGCAGTGAACTTCATGACACCCATGCAGATGGACAATACAGTTACAACTGCTGAATCCTACACAAATGCGCTGTATAAGCACCTACATGAGTGCATGGATCGTGCTATCCCAACCAGAACCAAGACGCTATCCTCCAAAAAAAGGAAGCCAATCTGGTGGTCCCCTGCCATAAACAAACTGTACAACAGAAGGAAGAAACTGTTGCAAAACAGAGTAAAATCCCATGAGTGGAGGAGCTCCCTGGTCAGCCTCAGTAAGAAGCTGAGATCCCTTATAAGATCCCTCAAAGCTAACTACAAAAATAAAATTGCCACTAATTCCAAGGACAACCACAAAGCATTCTATAGCTATGTCAAGAATCTCAATGGCAACACCCAGATCTGCTCTGAGTTACAGCACAAAGGCATGAAAATTACAGAACCAACTGATATTGCCAACATCCTGGCATATAGGTTCAGTGCTAACTTTACCCCCCCCCTCACCCCCTAAAGGGCCCATATCTATACAGGAAGAATGCAGAGTCCCTGTAATCACAACTACGCAGGTGAAAGCTGCACTCTCTAAAGCCAAAAACACAGCATCCATGGGACCGGACAACATCCCAGGCTGCGTTTTACACAAACTTCAGAATGAACTGGCTCCTCACTTAAGCACCATGCTCAATAATAGCCTCACATCACGCATTGTGCCCACTTAATGGCACACAGAAACAGTTATCCCACTCCACAAAGGGGGAGCCACCACTGATCCTGGGAACTATAGACCTATTAGCCTGATGAGCCTGGTCTGCATGGAAAGTATCATCATGGAACTCATAAACAAAGACATTGGTAACCTCCAAACTCTGGATTCCAACCAGTTTGGGTTTGTGAAAGGCAGATCATGCCTCCTGAACCTGATCGACTTCTTTGAGGCAGTCACCAAAGCCGTAGATGAGGGTAAGGTGGTTCACACAGCCTATCTTGACCTTGCCAAGGCTTTCAACACCATCCCCCATTCTGGAATTATAGCTAAACTCAATAAACTAGGCATAAATCCCTACATCACAAGATGGATTGCCAACTGGCTCACTGACAGAACCCACACTGTAAAAGTTGCAGACTCCAAATCTGACCTCAAACCAGTGACAAGTGGAGTACCACAGTGTTCCATCCTGGGACCGCTCCTGTTTGGTATCTACTTCTCTGAAGTACAGGCTAACACAGAAGGCCTCTGGCTAATGAAGTTCACAGATGACTGCAAACTAGGAGCCATAGTCAAGTCCCCAAATGATGTGAACATCCTACAGAAGGGCCTCTCTGAGACAGATGCCTGGTGTCAGAGCCATGGCCTCAAGCTCAATGCCAAAAAGTGCAGTGTCATCCCCATTGGTAAAAACTCTATACCCATGAACTACCACATAGGCAGCAATCTACTTAACACTGAATGTGTGATAAGAGACCTTGGGACCCAGGTGGACAGTAGTCTCTCCTTTGATAGTCACATCACCACAGTAGTCAGGAAGTCCTTCTACATGGCACACCTCATCATAAAAGGGTTCTCATCCAGGAAAAAAGAGGTCATTGTTCCCTTCTACTCGACACTCATTAGACCCATTATAGAGTACAATGTCCCTTTTGGAATGTACCTCACAAGACATCTGCAGCAGCTGGAAAGGCCACAGAAGTACATCACAAAGAGGATTACTGGACTCAAACAAATGCCCTACACTGACCGTCTCAAAAAACTCCAGCTTTACTCCGTAGCATATTGCCTACTCTGAGGTGATCTCTGCCTAACATATAAAGCTGTGTCAAACCCAGAGCTGTTGGACGTGCTACACCTAAAGAAATCCCAATCCCTCTGAGCTACACGCTCTAGGGACCTAAACCTTGTCACCACAATAAACAGGACATGCTGGAGGATAGATTCCTATCCCAGAGACTTCCCATACTCTGGAACCGGTTACCCATCTATGTCAAGCAAAGCTCTTCATTAGCACTCTTCAAGAAAAATTTTGATGAGTGGATGGGAAATAGTAAATACACCCCAGGGATCACTTCTGTGGCTCTGCTCGACAGTGGCACAGGAAAATAACTTTCTTGGGTGGTGTAAGCCTGGGAACCTTGTTGGCTAGGCTTACATAGGCTCTTGGGCCGATAGCCCAGTGCCTACCTATGAACCTATGAACCTATAACAATAAATAATCCTGTTTCCAAGTATTTACCCATATACATAACTTAAAAATAAACACAATAACAATGCACATGAAAGGGACACAATGCAATATTGTAAAAATGGGGGAGTAAATGTGTTATTAATGTTGATAGCATGTTGAATTGAGATAATATTTATCATTGAGAGTGGATACATTATGGGCCATTCACCTACATTGTAGTTATTGAATATGGTGTGTATATACAGGGAATGTATATGCAATAACTGACTGTAGTACTGTATGCTCTACTCCATCCTGTATAAACAAGGAATAAGCAATACAGCAGATGTGTCATGCATAGCTGAGACGGACATGTGTTAACATTTGTCAGTGGACAACCACAGTTGGGAGTATCTCACATGCACAAGTGTCTTAGACAAGGATTATACTATGCATGCCCACCAGACATTACAGTAAACACTGCTATAATACCATGTAAACAACACAAACACACAAATTGTCTGAACACAGTTCCAATTACACTTTATGATAATCTGGCATCATGCCATAGAGGAAGACTTGTTATGTAAGTACATATGTCCATTAAAGCTGTACAGTGTAAAGAAAACAATTTTGGTAATACATAAATGTTTGCAGGAAGACATGCAATACAGTGCATTCTTATTTGGAAATTAACCAATGTGTAATGGTAAAAGCACAAATATCACAACAAATATCAACTATTTCTCATTTTAAAAGCAGGGTGTTATAAATTAACCAATGCTTGAGAACAATCAATGACATACTCAGCATTTACACCTTGCCAGACTCAAACACATGCCATGACAGATATCAGAAAGATATGTATCAACCTGTGATGCTACAGAAACGGGCATACTGTGTGTGCCATGATGAATGCACTTGAAGGGTTTACAGCAGTTCCCTATTGTAATAGGTATGAATCCACTACTGAAGAGGCCAAAGCCTTAAAAATGTTGCCCTTTAACTGTGCAATAAATACTTCCTTTACTTAAGCCATTCCTGTCTGACACAGTCATGTGACAACCAGATGTTATCAAATTCAAACCCCTGCTTATCATACTGCACACTCTATAGAGCTGTGTATTGACTACATCTGTCACATGACATAGCAATGGATATTGTCACAAATAAATGAAATAAATGTGTGACGTAATAAAGTAAATGTCAGGATAATGTATACAATATGATTTTGTCAGAGTGATGGGTTGGGAGGGTGGCCTAATGGTTAAGGGTTGGGAGGGTGGCCTAATGGTTAAGGTGTTTGCCTTGCAAAAACACACAACAAGGTGTTTGAGTCTCTCACAAGATTATATTGGCTAGGCTTAAATGGCTCACAAGGGCAGTTAGCTTAGTACTAATCTATGAACCTATAATCTATGAACCTATGACATGGAGGTAAATATGTGATATTGCATACAGCGAGGAGATTATGCTCTGATATTTAGAAAAAGGCAAACCAGGTAAACACCAGAGTGGCGCACGACCCGACCTTAACAAATTTTAAGCACTCCCTAATAAAATTGTTAAAGTAAGGTGTGGTGCCAGGCAATACAATCTGCCAGTACTGCCCAACAAATGACAGCTGCTGAAAAAAAGATTTGTTTCTGCCTACTATCCATACTGATAACATGTCCTCAGCTTCCTCAACCAAGCTTAGTTGCTAGCATAACAGGATGTGTTAGTATCCATTTTCTGAAGGATACAAACTCTGAAAGTCAAATGTATGCCATTATTTAGTGACTTCAATCCTCAGTGGTTGGTAAAAAAAACACATATTTTATGAGGAATAGACCAAAAATATGAAGCAATAATCTGGATGTCCTGTAAAAATCTAGACAGCTGAGCAGAAATATAATGGACTGTATTACACTATCTCTCTAACAGTGCTTGATAAGTGTTTTATGACTTTGAAAGTCAGAAAAACACTTTTTTTTTCCCCCTGTAACTAGTAGTACATGGAGCAAATAAATCTCCATGCACTACAAATAAATATGATTGTGTCAGCAATCATAACCTTAAATTATCTGTTGTTGGCATCCATTTCTTGAACACATAATAACTAGGTTGTTTAATGTCAGTACATTTATAGAATGTTACCCTTGGCTGGAATTGAACATCCAGCTATGTAAGTCTACTGACAACAGACGTTTATTAATCTAACCCATCTCTCTTTTAACTTCACCTCTAATCTTATCCTACACTCCCTGTCCAGATTCTCTGTCTAACCACTTACACACATCCTTACATTCCTCCTAAGTTCTGAACTCCTCATCTACACCTTAGACAGGGATTTTTGTTCACAATAAATATTTATATCTACCAAGATAATGGAATTCAAATTTACATCCCTCCGAGCAGATCCTGCACTATCAATTGTTTGTAAGTGCTTTACTAGTTGCTTGTAAATGTTTTTACTAGTATTAAGTAATCTAAATTATTCTTTATGTATAACTTGCATTCCTTTGTGTGTACTATTACTGTATGAGCATATAATGTATGTATTGTTATATTCTCATCTGAAACTGTTGGGCCCCCCCAGGCAGCTGCTAAAAAAGGGTATGTGCCCAATCAGACTATCCCAGTAAACAAACATTAAATAAATAAATAAACAAATGAATGAAATCATATGTGCCACAATGGAAGTCTTAAAAAAATTGTGAGACTCCACCTATGTGAAGTCATTACATCATATGATTGTGTTGTAATTTGAATGAGATAAGAGAGCTGGGGGAGGTTTCTCCCACTGTAACTGTACACATTAAAAACACTTCAGTATGTCATTCAGAGTTAACGGCACTAGTACATTTAATGCTTACAGTCAGCCAATGTGGGTTTTGAACACCTGACTATGTGATGAAAGAAGCTATATGATATTGGGAACAATGAATGCACCATAGTGCCAAAGGGGCTACAAGTATGAAACATTTAGGTTTTTGAAGTACTGACATAATGTTATTTCTGCAAGGTGGATGCGTGACTGTCATTTCTTTAATATTATGTTGATATATGTGTGTTTCTCACACACCACTGCCCATTGTTAGGTATACCCATACACACATGATATATAATGCAGTCATCACTGTGATAGGAGAATGGCAATCATGCACAATATGTCGATAATCACTTATTTCAACACATGCCTTACCAAGACAACAACATACAGAACATTGTCTGATGTCCTTATGTCACAAGAAAAGCCTTAGTAATTCACATGTGAAAGACAAATGTCATCCCAAGGCTTCATCATTATCCATTAAAGCATTTATGTGTGAAACAATCATCAGCATTCATTATAATAAGAATTCCCAGCCATACATTTATGCAGCAGATAGCTGGCTGACAAAATTATTACCTAACTGCACATTCACAGACATACTGATAGAAGTGAGTCTAAGGAGTAATAGCTGGATTTGAACAGACTACCTAAAATCACAAGGTACAGAGCACTGCTTGAATTACATGTGCCACATGGATGTCTGTGCTGCCTGTGGTGGTGCTGCCACATTCACCTGTGCAGACACAGTAGACTCTACCCTAGTGGGTCAGACTACCTCCCTGTGCAGATGATCATTTCATTTTTGTCACATTACGTAATTATTTCAATACATTAAATAATATGAGAAATACATAAGTACACCTTTGCCACATCCAGATATGATGGGAACAAATGAATGTGTCATAAAATCAATCACAATGGTATTATATGACTAATAGAATTGTGTATCCTGTGCCATATCATATATCTGCTTTCTAAGGTAATAATTGCATTTACAAATATTGAATTGTTAATGCCATACAGTACTGATGTTAAATCATTTTATAAATAGTAACCTATAAAAAAAATTGAATGTCTATTTCTGGGCACTGAACCTGTGCACAATTAGTCTGATGTACTCGTTGCCTAATGCACTAGCTAAGAGCTATTGTAGTGGGCATGTAGGCATGATATTAAAGTTAAGGTATGCCTTCTGAAGATGATATACAATGCTGGACTGAAAATATTTCTTTCTCTTGCAATCAGAACAGATAATTACTTACCCGGTGCCTCTCTGAGGTAAGTTAGTCTCTCCTGATGCACCACACAGTTTTCTGCTATCTATTCTGCAGCTGTACAATAGAAAAAAAAACAAATATATATGAAAGCATAATAAATTACATTGTTGGCTGGATAATGAAAGCCATATAATAGACAGGTTATTGGTCAATATGCTTTCACAACTGAGGGGTGTTTCAAGTCCTAAATTCATCATCCCATCAGCTAAGGAGGTCCTTCTTGTGCTTCTTCATGTCACTGTAGTGGTGACAACATTGCCCCCCAAAGTATGAGATGCCAGTTCATAGGTTCATAAGTAGGTACTAGGCTATCAGTCCAAGGGCCTACGTAAGCCTAGACAACAAGGTTCCCTGACTTACACCACCCAAGAAAGTTATTTTCCTGTGCCACTGTCAAGCAGAGCCACAGAAGTGATCCCCGGGGTGTATTTTCTATTTCCCATCCATTCATCAAGATTTTTCTTGAAGAGTGCTAATGAGGAACTTTGCTTGACATAGATGGGTAGCTTGTTCCAGAGTATGGGAAGTCTCTGGGACAGGAATCTATCCATCTAACATGTCCTGTTTATTGTGATGACAAGGTTTAGGTCCCTAGAGCATGTAGCTCGAAAGGATTGGGATTTCTTTAGGTGTAGCATGTCCAACAGCTCTGGGTTTGACATAGCTTTACATGTTAGGCAGACATCATCTCGGAGTAGGCGATATGGTACAGAGTAAAGCTGATGTTTTTTAGCCGGTCAGTGTAGGGCATCTGTTTGAGGCCAGTAATCCTCTTTGTGAGGTACTTCTGTGGCCTTTCCAGCTGCTGCAGATGTCTTGTGAGGTACATTCCAAAAGGGGCATTGTACTCCATAATGGGTCTCATGAGTGATGAGTAGAGGAGAACAATGACCTTTTTTTTTTCTGGATGAGAAGCCTTTTGTGATGAGGTGTGCCACGTAGAAGGACTTCCTGACTACTGTGGTGATGTGATTATCAAAGGAGAGACTACTGTCCACCTGTGTCCCAAGGTCTCTTATCACTCTTGCACTGGAAACAGTCTTGGCCAAGCAATTTTAAGACTCAGCCTTCTACTGTGACCCAGAATATTTCTCCTGCAGTAGGCTAGAGCTCTAGTACTTCACAGGGAGTGCCTCAAAAATTCTGGACTTCTTAATACCCCACCTTTCTGCTGTAAATGGAACACCACCTGTACCATCATCAGTCATTTCTGCAGCAGTCAAGCTAGAAATATGGGTCTGAATTGACGCCCAGTTCAGACCTCATATGTAACACCTTCTGTTGACAACTGAATTTGTGCAACTGGAAGCACAGCAATGGCTAGCGAGGCACATTGGCAATGAAGAAGCACAGAAGATGTTAAAAATGACAGTGACGTTCAGCCATATGTGATGCTCAAACTATTGAGACATGTTCCAATGTTAAACATTGATGAACTTTATGGTGTTATAATCATGGTTGTTTGGAGGAAAAATCATATGACATATGCCATATTGTCAAATTGGGAATTAAACACTGGTAAGTTTGAGTAGTAACACTGGGAATCAAATCTAAGAGAAAAAAATGGATAAAATGTTAAATTTTGCACATTAACTGTCACTGCACAGGAGAATTTACTTGTTAACATGGTAATTAGACATATAGTACTTTAACACTGAATGTACACATACTTAAGAGATATCTGTATGTCTGTGGCTTTATTTAGTCATAGGACTACAGTTTCATGTAAAAGGCAGTGTTGGTGTTTGTAAATACATTTCAGATGCATGCAGTTGCATTACCTGAGTAAGACTAGGTTAGGTTACCCTCATACTTCATAACACATACTGTCATAAACACATAATTATGATATGTGAGAACTCAATAATTAGAACAAAAATACTGTGCACATCAGAACGGTGTATGTGTATTACATATGAAATATTATTGTCTTGTTTATCATAATTTACACACATTATATTGGGATTCATTGGCAAGCAGTAATGATACATTTCTTGTAATAAACATGGTTATAGTACTCATGTGCATTTACTTTGACATTCCTAATCAAGATTTTAAGATAAATGGCATTCTGACTCCATCTGTAAAAGTATTTGTTAACTGTGTTAAAGCCCTGCGGCAGCTGTTTTCACTTTTTATGATCACTGCACTTATATTTTATGCCACAGGGAAATCTATCTGACAATTTGAATCTATTCACTGAGTACTATCAAGAGTGCTATACAGTGCTGACAGCCATACAATGCTGCTGGACTTGTTTATGCTACAGAATGCAGCCTAAATGAACATTTTCACTTTTTTTCCTTAGGCAGTAAACCATGTTTGTGCACAGCTGAGAGGAGCACAAATGCAAAACGTGTTAGAAAAAATGACAGAAAAAAAGCTGACAGGAAAATGAATTTAATCAATGAGTGGAATATCCCTAGAGAGATTCATCCTTCTCACATCTCCTTGAAACATCTGAAATGTAATTTGTGACATACATGATCAGACTTGTAGTTAACAATAAATAATGTGCAAGTGGACACACAGTCCACACGTGCTGTTAGAAATTCTGAGAATAGTTGAGTTTTTCACAACAAAACAGTGATCTAAATGTATTCAGACAGCCTCTGTAAAATTATCAGGTAACCTAATTTGAACCCTGTATCACTTGCCTTACTTCTCTCAAGTCACTTCAGTTATACCTTGTGGCACAAGGACAGTTAGCTGAGAGGTGGAATGTTCACTAAGTATTATCCAGAGTGCTGATGGCTGCACATCGACATCAGTCTAGTTTGTACTGCAGAAAGCAGTCTAAATTAATTTTTTTCAATTTTTTCCTTAGGAAGTGATCATTGCTTGCATGTTGCCAAGTGGAGAACAGATGCAAAAGACATTATAAAAAATTGACAAGGAAAAGAAAGATGAAAGGGAAACTTAATTCAAGCATTGGATATTCTTAGCAATGACCAGAGCAAGAAGTGCATTACAGTGACACATTCATCCTTCTCACATCTCCTTGCCACACCACAAATAAAATTTTTGGTACAAGTCATCAGAATTGCAGTTAATGCTAAATAATGTGAAACTTGACAAACAACAGCTCTCATGTTGTTAACAATACTAAGTATAGTTGAGTTATAAACAGCACAATTATATCACAAAATGTGGGTAAATATGTATTCAGGCCACCTTTCTGTAAAACTATCAAATAACTGGATTCAAACCTTACATCAACTGTCCTTTTCCTGTAAGATTACTGCACTTACACATTGGGCCACAGACAGGAAATTGACAGGTGCATTTTCTTCACTGAGTACTATCCAGAGTACTGATTGCCACACACTGCCGCCAGGTGTGCTTGTACTACAGAAGGCAGCCTAAATTAAATTTTTCACTTTTTTCCTTAGACAGTAAACTGTAGAGTGCTAAGGACCACTGCCAGTATAGTGTACACAAAGCCAAACCACACTCAAACAATGAACAGAAAATAAAAAATAAAGGTACTTAAATAGAGAAAACATTATGAAATATTTCATTAAAATATATAGTTCTGATATTTCCTAAACTTTGCAGTCCTTCAACATCAACATATGCTTATTAAATATCACTACGTTCACAAAAACACTGGCATCTCTAAATTAGAACCTGAGGACACCAAGGCATTCACGACACACAGTCCAGATTCTTCTCAATATATGCCACACACATATTGCACTGCGAAAGTAAAAAGGAGGTTACCTGTATTCAGTATGTGACATAGTATCATTTGACATTATATATAAAACAGAAACAAATCCTGCCTTTTGTCTTGTGTAATTTGCAGTTAGATGTGTGGATGTCTGTGATACTGCCTTCCTCACACTGTATAAAATAAAATTAACACTGTATCTCTTTGTTTCTCTTTATTTTGTGAACATCATTTCCATACCTATGCTTTAGTAACAAGACTGTTATGTGCTTTGTCTTGCAGTTGATGCATGTTTCAATGAGTAATCTACTTCCTTAGAACTGCAGAAAATTATATCCAGAGGCAGAAACTGTTTTCATAAACAATTTATATAAATGTTAGAAATGTTGCTCTTCTAAGTTACACAATGGTATTCACAAAATTTGCTTTAAGTCTTTTCACCCTGACACCCCTGCCATAAACAAACTTTACAATGAAAGGAAGAAACTGTTGCAGAAAAGAGGAAAATCCCAGGATTCAAAAAACTCCCTTACCAGCCTCAGTAAGAAGCTGAGATCCCTCATAAAATCCTCCAAAGCTAGTTATGAAAATAAAGTTACCAAATATTCCAGACAACCACAAGGCATTCTATAACTATGTCAATAATCTAAATGGTAATGCTCAGATCTGCTCTGAGCTATAACAGAATGGCTTTAAATATACTGATCACAAGGATATTGCCAATATCCTGGCAGATCGATTCAATGCAACTTCACCCCCCTCTCACCCCCTAAATGGCCCATCTCAATACCAGAAGATTTCAAAATTCCAGTAATAATGGCCACACAGGTAAAAAACGCACTCTTCAAAGCTAAGAATACAGCATCCATGGGACCAGATGACATCCCAGGCTGTGTACTACATGAACTACAAAATGAAGTGGCTCCTCACCTAAGTGTCATGTATAATCATACACTCACCTCAGGCTTTGTGCCCACTAAGTGGCACACAGCTACGGTTATCCCACTCCACAAGGGGGGATCCACCTTAGATCCCGGGAACTACCGCCCCATCAGTCTGACGAGCCTGATCTGCAAGGCCATAGAACGTATTATCATGGAACTTATAAACAAAGGCATTGGCAACCTTCAAACACTAGACCCCACCCAGTTTGGGTTGATGAATGGCCAATCTTGTCTCCTGAACATGATTGACTTCTTTGAATCTGTCTCCAGAGCTGTGGACGAGGGTAAGGCAGTCCACACAGCCTATCTGGACCTTGCCAAGGCCTTTGACACCATCCCCCACTCTGGAATCATAGATAAACTTACTAAGCTGGGTATTAATCCCTACATCACTCGATGGGTTGCCAACTGGCTTAATGACAGAAAACACCCTGTAAAAGTAGCTGACTCCAAATCCAGCTCCAGACAAGTGACAAGTGGAGTACCTCAGGGTTCAGTCCTGGGAACTCTCTTATTTGGCATCTACCTCTCTGAAGTACAGGCCAACACTAAGGGACTCTGGCTAACAAAGTTCACAGATGACTGCAAACTGGGAGCCATTATTGAATTCCCAAATGATGTGGATACTCTACAAAGGGGCCTTACAGAAAAAGATGCTTGGTGCCAGAGCCATAGGCTCAAGTTCAATGCCAAGCAATGTATAGTTATCCCCTTTGGAAAAAACATGTACCAATGAATTACCACATAGGTGGCAGTACACTAAACACTGAAAGTGTGATTAGAGACTTAGGGACACAGGTGGACAGTGGTCTCACCTTCAATAACCACATCGCCACAACAGTCAGAAAATCATTGTATGTGGCACACCTCATCACTAAGGGCTTTTCATCCAGAAAAAAGGAGGTCATTGTCCCACTGTACTCATCCCTCATTAGACCCATTATAGAATTCAATTCCCCATGCCCCCATGTACCTCTCAAGACATCTGCAACAACTGGAAAGGCCGCAGAAATACTTCACTAAAAGAATCACAGGCCTAAAGCAGATGCCCTATGCTGACCTCCTTAAAAAACTCCATCTATACTCTGTCGCATATCGTCTACTCTGAGGCGATCTCTGCATAACATACAAGGCCATGTCAAACCCAGAGCTGTTGGACATGCTACACTTAAAGAAACCCCAATCCCTCAGAGCCACATGCTCTAGGCATTTAAACCTTGTCATCACAATAAAAAAAGCATGCTGGAGGGATAGGTTCCTGACCCAGAGACTCCCCAGACTCTGGAATAGACTGCCCATACATGTCAAGCAGAGTGCCTCTTTGGCCCTCTTCAAAAGGAACCTTGATGATTGGATGGGAGAAAGGAAATTCACCCTGGGGATCACGTCAGTCGCCCTGCTAGACAGGGGTCTAGGAAAGTAAATATTGTGGGAAGAAATAGCCAGGGAATTGTTATGGCTAGGCTTATATAGGCTCTAGGGCCAATAGCCTAGTACCAACCTATGAACTTATGAACCTATGATACTGCAGTGAAAATAATTATTCATACTTGCAAGTACTTAGCAGGTAACACTTATCATTGTTCATCCTTGTGGAGGTAGGGTGTGTGCATGCCATTGTGTAAGCCCTTACACCATGTTTAAATTCCCTGCACCTAGTGCAGATTTTGGAATTCATGAATGCTAATGAGTTTGCACCTCATTTGCATATTCACAGGGCTCACAGGGCTGAACTGGAAATATATTTAAATAATCATGGAGACAAGGAAATTGTATCATGGTAGGGGATGTGACAGCTTCTCTTTACTATGGGCCAGTAATGAAAGAGCCTCAATCCTCACCACTGACATTGGTGAGAGACGGTCACTAAGAACAAGAATGAACTTGCACAGTATATTAAATGCAGTTCTCTGCATCAAGCACAATTTCCCCCAAGAGCACACAAGGAACCTGTTCCAGAACTGGAGCTGGATTCTCTGTCTCTCTCCAGATCCCAAACAAGACTCACTTTGGAGCACTGTGTCTCAGTTCCAAGTAGATAACACACCAACACCTCGGTATTGATTTTCAGACACACACACACACACACACACACACACACACACACACACACACACACACACACACACACACACACACACACACACACACACACACACACACACTTCTGGGAAAGTCTGGGACACATTTACTAGCTGTACCCCTTCTGCCCAGACTATAAGGTAACCTCACTGCCACCAGTCAACCACTGTGAGGCTGTTATAAGGGTATCCAATTATACTAAGTAAAATCAATAATAAAATAAATGGTAGAGTGTAGCCAAAGCAGGCAGCCTTTTTGGAGTGGCAAAAGAGTCACTAAAATAAACACAAGTACTCTCACGATTTATAAGTATTTTCTAAAAGATCAACCACAATGAAAGGTGTGATGCCCCACCACTAGACCAGTAATCCAGGAGTCTCAATCCTCACCACTGGCAACAATGGGGGATGTTCACTGGGAGGATAGAAAGTACACACACAGTATTTCCAGATGCAGCTCTCTGTATCAAGTGCAATCTCCATTAAGAACACACAGAGCCCATAGTTAGTCTTTGACTGGTTTCTCCCTCTTTCTCCAGATCCCCAGTAAGACTCCCCACTGGCACAGCTATAGCATTGATATCTCAGCTGAGTGGCCAAGCCAAGACCTCCAGCATCCTCTCTGTCAACCAGTGCTTCATGTCCCTGCCCAAGTAGCTGACACACACACACTCTTTGAGGTTTGATGTCTGTACACATACACACACACACACACACACACACACACACACACACACACACACACACACACACACACACACACACACACACACACACACACACACACACACACACCTGGGAAAGGCTGGCACAGGTTTACTAGCTATGCCCCCTTTTGCCCAGACTATAAGGTAGTTATCACTGCCACCAGCCAACTCCTTACCAGCTACTTTAAGGCCCTTAGAAAAGGATGTCCAATCTTACTGTGCAACATTAATATTATGCAAATGGTAGTTTGACCAAGAGCAAGGCTATTAGGCGTGGGCCATACAGGGTCAAACAATTAATATGCAAGCACTCAAAACTTAAATATGTCTCACAAAGATCAGCCACAATGAAAGGTTTAACTATATTAAATAATGAATAATAAAAGGACAAGACAATACTAAATATATAGTCACAGTGACATCAGAGTTCAAAACCATTGGAAATATTTAAAACAACATTGCAGGGCAGTCTCCAATAAATAAAGAAAAATACCTAAACTGAGCTTTGCTATATTCCTGACTAAGACAGTTATATTGTAACCTAAGAACTTACATACTAGAGAGCAAGGCAGATGTGGTGAATGGATCTTCCAGTTGTTGTCAGGTCCAAGACAGAATACATAATGCTCTGTCTCACTCAGAGAGTTCTCAAATTAATATCTCAAATATTACTGCTGGGATAGCTTGCAGAATGACATAATTTCTTGTCATCTGACTGTATCCCAGGTAAAATCCCCCCTGCTGGAAGCTGACAGTATTTAGCATCTACCTGTGAAAATACATAGACCTCAGATCGTTGACAGATGGTGGAAGTCATAAAACTATTACCTTCCTACCTGTTTTCAAAACTAGTAATCAATTCACCTTAAAGACAATGCAAAGAGGTCCCTAGTATAGACATTTTGTTTCTAGCTGCCATAAAGTTATTTAACTTCAGCTATTTTTCTGAAATTTACCCTCCTGTATTCCAGTTTCTACTGTTAAAATATATACATTTTAACAGTTTTGTAGTGTATGTACATTTATATTCTCTTCCAGCAGGTTACACTGTGGTTACATTTTAAGCACACCGCAAAAACTTTCAAAACACACACTTCTATACCAGTTTGATATTCACATGACATACAGCTCTAACACCATTGAAATACAAATATTTTATATAAATCATATCGATATTCACAAATGGCATATAATCATTTACAAAATTCCACATAACTGCGCTGGCAGTATCTCCCTTTGTCACAAAAGGCATAAATTAAATATACAGCACAAGACTCTCTCAAACCTACTAAACCTACTGCAATTCTATTGGAGCTAACTCTGAGCCATATATTTCACACTACATATACCCTTATAGTTTAACCTTGATTCCCATTAACCATAGATAAGGCCTGGAGCATAATTTCCTGAAATGTCAGAGGGCTTCAGGAGAAAAGTAAGATAAATTTGTTAATGCACCTACTCTGTATATCTCAGTCAGATTTCTGTTTTATACAAGAAACACACATGACAAATGAGGACTGGTTTAAAGAAAAGAACAGAAAATGGGTTAAAGACATTATTACATTGGGATCCAGTAGTAATTCCAAGGGAGTAGCGATGATTATTAGCAATTCCTTTAAACCTTCGATTGTCGACATAGGGGATGACCAAGAGGGTAGATGGTGCTATTTTTCATGCTTAACTCAACATTTTGATAAACCAGTTCTATTTCTAAACCTTTATGGACCATGTTCAAGCCAATAAGGATTCATCGTAAAACGTCATAATTTTTTACTTAAATTCCCAAATCACCTTTATATTTTAGGTGGGGATTGGAATATGGTTATTGACCCTAAAGTTGACCGCTCCAGTAAATCTAAAGTTCATAACACTCAAGACTCCCTAGCTTTGAGAGAGTTAATTTCTGATTTTGACTTGATGGACCCAGTTTCCTTTGACAGCGATTCTGGGAATAACAATTTTTTCACATATTTCTCCAAGTGTCACCACTCCTGGTCTCGTATAGACTTTTTTCTGGTTCTAATATCTTAGCAAAAAGGCAAATTAAATTCTTAACTGAACCTAGATTCCTTTCAGATCATTCAACAATAGTCTTAGAAATAGTTTTACATCTAATATATCCCTAGTAGATAGAGGTTCTAACTGGTCTCTAAACAATAACACACTAAAAGACCTGAAAGTAATTGAAGAAATTACCCTAGTTTTAAAAGAACTCTTTTCTGCTTCTCTAGACCTGGATATCCCTTTTGATGTTAGATGGGCGGAGTGCAAAACTGTACTTAGGGGAATTTTTATTAAAAAATCTAGCTAGCTTAAAAAAATGAGGATGGAGAAGAAAAATGGACTGGTGTCAGAGATTAAGAATCTAGATAAGCTCCTAACTAACTACTCCCTGGACACAGAAAAAGAGTTGTTAATTAAGCCAAGAGAACTTTTTGAACTACATCAATCTAACTACTCCCTCCAAGAATTAAGATATATAATTAAATACTCCAAATGGATTCAAACCCCTTCCAAAGCTCTAGCTAGATTGATAGAAAATAAGCTTAAATCTCCTAGAAATGCACTTATTCAGCATCAAAATACACTATATAAATCAGATACACAAATTATTCAACTATTTCACCAAATATATTTGGATATTTATGCTAGCAATAATGTTCATTTCTCCTGTGCTGAGATGGAAAACTATCTTAAAAGCCTTACATTTCCAACATTAAATGAATCCCAGAAAAATATTCTTTCAGCCCCTTTCTCTATCCCAGAGATCCTTGAGGCCATAGATAATCTTAAATTAGGGAAAGCCCCAGGCCCAGATAGCTACTCTGTTGATTTATATAAAATATTTAAATTTATCCTAGCTCCCATCCTGCTTAAGTTATATGAGTGTATCTCAAATAATGGTATTACCGACCTATATATTAACCACTCTAAAACTATACTAATCCATAAAAATAACCTAGATAGTTCCAATTTAAACAACTATAGGCCAATCTCTCTTATGAATGTGGACATAAAAATTATTTCGGCTATCCTTGTGAGCAGGCTTAAAAAAACTATACACTCCTTAATTTCTGCAGAACAAGTGGGTTTTATGTACAGTAGACATACCTGGGATAATACTTTAACCTTGGAAACCATGATAAACCTCAACAAAAAAGACAGAAACCCTAGATATGCAATGATTTTAGATGCATGCAAGGCCTTTAACCGGGTCAATTGGAACTTTCTGTTTACGGTATTGTCCTTCTTTGACATCCCCCCTGAATTTGTCAACATTATTAAAACCTTATACAAGAGCTCTTATACATGCCTTTATATAAACAAGCAATATTCTCAACCGATAAAGATTTCTAATGGTACTAGGCTGGGGTGCCCTCTATCCCCTCTTCTGTTTAACCTATATTTAGAACCCTTCTTCTTATATATTTTGAAAAGAACCTATCATTCATTTCCCAAAACTTTCAATACTAATACTAGCTTGACTGCCTTTGCAGATTATCTGAATCTTTATTTCAAACATCCCTTGTCTAATGCCAAAAAAATAGTTGATTCTTTGAATACCTTTGCCTATATTTCAGATTACCAAATTAACCAAAACAAATCCTTTATTTTCCCGATCAACCCTTTAGCACATAGACATCATCTCTCTTTAGACTCCTCTTTGCACACGGTATACTCCCTCAAATATTTAGGAGTTTCATATGATGACTCTTCTTCTTCCAATCTACATTCTATTTTATTAAAAACTTGCTTATCTATTTCTCAAGACAAGTCAAGATGGCAACAGTTGAAACTCCCTATGTTAGCTAAAACTTCTATCATTAAAATTAATATACTTCCAAAGCTTCTCTATCATCTCAATGCATCTCCCTCCTCTGCTCCAAATCTCTTCTTTAACAGAGTTCACAAAGCCTTCACGAAATTCATATGGCACCCTAAGGCTGTAAGAATATCTTATCAAAGACTTACTTTACCGAAATCTAAGGGTGGTTTAGCGTTGCCCGCTCTCCATTTGTACTACAGAAGCATACAGGCCAATAGTATAATTACAATTGCCAAACATCAGTCAAATTCTCCTACTTGGACTCCTCTTTGGGTCAAAATGTGGTATAACCATGCCCTAAATAATAATCTTAAGTCAAAAGCTCTTCCTTTTTTAAGCAAATCAAACTTTAAGGAACTAAAACTCCATCATTCCTTAAAAGATATAATAAAAACTTTTCAGGAGTTATTCCAACCCCCTAATCTAGGGAATGCACTTCTCCTCTTTCAGCCAATCCATCTTAACCTGAACTTAAACCTGAATTGCAAAATGATTAGTTTGATTAAATACTCTTTAATCAAGGAATTCAATATATGAGATATTCATAAACATAATCACCTTTCCCTAACAGATCTTCAAATCACTTTAAATTGACCTAAAAAATATCACTATTTTGAGGCAAATAAGGGAGCTTATTGATTCAGTACTTCACAGACATCCCAGCACTGGTTATAACCTAGTGGCCAACCTATTACAGAACTTAGTCAGCAAGAAAAATATGTTGTCCATGGCTTATAAAACCTTTTCTTCAATTCTATTTCAGGGAAAAATTATTTTTGCAGATTACTGGGATCACCAAGGGACTAACTTCTCAATGGAGCAGAAACTTTTAGCTATCTACCCTTCTGTTCTCTCCCATTAAAAAAATACCTATACACAATTTATGATTACAACAATTTATATTTCACTCCAGTCCACATAAACAAATTTGATTCAAATGTATCCACTTCATGTTCCTGCTGTTCTTATCCACATGCAGATATTATTCATATTTTGTGGTTCTGTAGATACTCTTACAGTATCTGGTGCTCTCTCAAGGTAAGACTTGACAAAATGGGCTACCACAAATCAACCCTGTCCTGGGAAATGGCATTACTACATGTCGCCAGCCTTAACATACCAAAACTCAAATTCCATGCACTAAGTACATTCTGCCTTTTGGTCAAATTTTACATTACTAAACACTGGCTAGATCGCTCCAAGTTGTCCTGGAGGGGTTTTAAGGACTTGGCTATCTAATACATTACTTCTCAGAAACTGTTACTAACCCTCGTAAACAGACTTTATATCAGAAATTCTGGAACTTTATATTTGCACTTCTGACTGACGATTAACAACGATATGCTATATGTCCTTATTAGCACTTATCCTTGCCCACCTATAGCCATTTAACCCCTTTGTTTCCTCCCTATTACCCGTATTCTAATTGAAAAAAGCTCAAGTTTGAGTTTGATATTTAATTTTTCCCCTTTCTCCTGAAATCTGAATATTGATCAGGGTGAATTGCAATGTGTGTGCATGTTATATCTATCCTTTTTTAACTAGTTCTGCATTTAGAGATCTCTTTTTTGCAGTATTTATTCTGTTCTTATCAGCACTTAAGTATATAGTGTATTATAGGTAATGTTTTGGATCTCTTCTATATTATTGCTCAGGATTAATCTGCTTTTTGTTGTGACAGTGTGATATATATATATATATATATATATATATATATATATATATATATATATATATATATATATATATATATATTTGTTAAAACCAATATAATTTCTATTTGAAAACAAAAGGCATAAAACTGCCAGCATGGCTTTAGGCCATTTCATAGTACCACCACTGCTCTCCTGTCTTTCACCGAGTCCATTAATAGAAACCGTAATAACAACATCCTCTCTTCTGCTCTCTTCATTGATCTTTCAAAAGCTTTAGATATGGTAAACCACCCCCTGCTTATAAATACTCTTGAATCTCTTTCTCTAGACACCCAAGATATTCTATGGTTTAAGTCCTACGTCAACAATAGGCAGCAGGCAGTTCTTTGGGAGAACAAACTATCATCCCACCTGCCAGTCACCCTTGGAGTCCTTCAGGGCTCCATTTTAGGACCTCTTCTTTTTCATTATTCATCTTTGTAAAGTAGGTGCTTTGTATCCAGATATATGACTTATTTCTTACGGCAAGTGGATCAGTTGAGAATTCCGAAAAGAGGAAGAAGCCATACATGTATTCAGATAATTTATTTACTTTTTCTGTTGAGAAAAAAATAGCTGCTTAGAGTAATTATCCTTCCTCCATTAAAAACTTGACATTTATTAAACATGTTCTTTCCCAAGTAAAAGGTCCTACACAGCCTAGAGATAAATGTTGTTAAGCTAAAAAAATTGATCTAAAAGAGAGAAAGTTTTAGAGTTTCAAGATTCACTAGTAAGAAACCAAATAATTTATGGTATAATAAATGATGAAGCAAGAGTTAGATTTTTAAAAGAAAGCTGTTAACAGCATGTGCACCTACCAACACAATAACAAAATGTAGATTTTTTACTTTATATAGTTATGTTTTTGTACTTGTTATAGCAGTAAGTAAAATGGAAGATCCCTTTCTAGTAGTTGCACTGTCCATAAATGAGAGGCCACCTCACATTCACACAGTAATGAAATACAGGCAATACTTTGTGTAGCTGTGAATTTCTACAAACTTCTAACACTATCTCAAATGCATAGGGACTGCTCAGCTGGAGTGGATACATTTACCATGGCTGATTAACTTGTGGAAAAGGAAATGCTTGTGCTAGTGCATTCCAGATTGCTGCACTAGATAAGATTGTTATTGCTCTCTCTCTCTCACACACACACACACACACACACACACACACACACACACACACACACACACACGCACACACACACACACACACACACACACATAGAAAAACTCTCACCTACACAGTTTTCCCCACAACCTAAGCCCCTAAGGGAAAACAGCTTACCCAATACACTAATCATAGCAGACTCGATAGTGAGGCACACTGATGTTCCACTCACTAGGTTGAATAAGGTGAAGGTAACAGTCAGCTGTCTGTCAGGTGCCAGAATCAGACACATAACACATGCACTCAGGTCCCTCAACAACAGGTACAAATATGACTCTGTCATTGTACATGTAGGTGTTAATGACCTGAGATGTACCTCCCTGGACTACATGAAAAGAGACATGGAGGAGCTCTCAAATTATATAGCCCAGGTGGTTATGACCCTAGCTCTGAGCAGCATCCTACCATCACACAGAATGATACCACAGTACAAACAGAAAATGACTGATTTCAACAATTGGCTAAGTTTCTGGTGTCATTCTAAGGGGATCCAGTATCTGTCTGCCTGAGATGACATGATTGACAGACCTTGATGCTTTGCCAGAGATGGCCTGCATCAGTCGACCCTGGGTTCTGGATACTGGCCAAGGCTCTAGCCACCCCTATAGTGCCTTTTTAAGGTGGTGTTCAAAAGACCAAATTATCACCATAACAGCTACAAACAAATGCAGTCTGAGGGTCATGTTGCTCAATGCTAGAAGTCTAAATCTCAAAATGCACTCGCTTGAAGCACTCCTTAAAATGGAGAACATCGACATTTGTGCTGTAACAGATACCTGGTTTAAAGCTGAAAAAAGAAACCCTGCACTACCAGGCTATAACTCATCCCACACCTTTCGGCCCCAGAACTTGGACCGAAGCGCCAAAAGCGGTGGTGTTTCCATATTCATAAAGGATACGCATACCTCCAGACTGGTAGCCCAACATAATGCATCAGAGATGCTTCAGGTGCAGCTAAAATTGGGTAAGACAGTGATTCAGGTTGTAGCCTGCTATAGGTCTCCAACCATGTCCCAAGATTCACACTCCACATTCCTATGCACCCTGGAGAATATTAGGGTCCAACCTAACACTTTCATACTGGGTGACTTCCACTACCCCTCCATTAACTAGGAAAATTACTCATGTACCAATACACTTGCCCAACAATTCCTGTAAGTTATTAATTCTAATGCCCTGGACCAGCTTGTTCTTACCCCAACTAGAGGTAGCAACATCCTTGACCTGATCATTACTAACATGGATGACCGTTGCTCTACACCAATAGTCAGCTCCTCACTGGTTAGATCCGACCACAAAAGAATCACCTTGGAAATCCACATCCCTCCCACCCCTTCCACAAAGGTAACCACCAAGAAAAAACTTCTCCAAAGTTAACTTTGGTCTCCTAAGAACAGAGCTGGCTAACTTCACGGCACTTGTGTAAATGGAGAATAGTTGCAAGACTGCTGAATCATACACCAATGCACTGTGCAAACATGTACACAAATGCAAGGATCTTGCCATACCCAATAGAACCAAGACGATCTCCTCTAAAAAAAGGAAGCCAATCTGGTGGTCCCCTGCCATAAACAAACTCTACAATGGAAGGAGGAAACTGATGCGGAATAAGGTGAAGTCCCAAGACTGGAAAAACTCCCTTATCAGCCTCAACAAAAAGTTGGGGTCCCCCATCAAATCCTCTAAAGCTTGCTATGAAAATAGGATTGCAGCAGATAGTAAAGACAACCACAAGGCCTTCTATAGATGTGTAAAGAATCTCCATGGCAATACCCAGATTTGCTCTGAGCTACTGCACAATGGTACCTCCTATGCCGAGCCAACAGATATTGCCAATATACTAGCTGACAGATTCAGTGCCAACTTTATTCCTCTCTCCCCCACCAAAGGACCAATCACAATACCAGTAGATTGCCAGGCACCCAGTATTACTGCTGCACAGGTTAAAACAGCACTGTTCAAGGCCAAGAATACAGCTTCTATGGGACCTAACAATATCCCTGGCTGTGTTCTACATGAACTGCAGAGTGAACTGGCACCCCACCTGTGTGCTACAGTCATCCCTCTCCACAAAGGAGGAACTATCACCCCATTACCCTGATGAGTCTGATATGCAAAGCTGTGGAATGCATCATCATGAACTTAATAAACAAGTATATAGGGAGTCTCCAAACTCTGGATCCCACACAGTCTGGTTTTGTGAAGGGTAGATCATGCCTGCTCAACCTGGTCAACTTCCTTGAGTCAGTCACCAGAGCTGTGGATAAAGGCAGAGTGGTTCATGCACCCTACCTTAATCTGGCCAAGGCCTTTAATACCATTCCCCACTTAGGAATCATAGAAAAACTCACTAAGCTAGGCATCATCCTGTATATCACTAGGTAGGTTGCAAACTGGCTCACAGATAGAACCCACAGTGCAAAAGTAGCTGAATGTCAGTCTGCTGACCAGTCACGAGTGGAGTCCCACAGAGTTCGGTCCTGTGTCCCCTCCTGTTTAGTATCTACTTCTCTGAAATCCAGGCCAACATAAAGGGACTCTGGCTGACAAAGTTCGCAGATGATTGCAAGTTGGGAGCTATTATTAACTCCCCAAGTGATGTTGACATCCTACAGAAAAGCCTCACTGAGACCAACAACTGGTGTCAGAACCATGGCCTTAAGCTCAATGCCAACAAAATGGCATCATCCCTTTGGGAAAATACAGTTCCTATGAATTACCACATCGATGGTAGTCCACTGAACACAGAAGGCATTATAAGAGATCTGGGAACACAGGTTGACAGCAACCTCTCTTTTGACCACCACATTGCCACTGTGGTCAAAAAGTTCTTCTATGTGGCACATCTCATTACTAAGGATTTTGCATCCAGGAAGAAAGAGGTCATTGTCTCCCTCTACTCTTCCCTCATTAGGCCAATTATTGAGTACAATGCCCCATTTGGCATGTACCTCACTAGACACCTGCAACAACTGGAGAGGCCGCAAAAGTACCTCACAAAGAGGATCCTAGGCCTTAAAGAGTTGTCCTATATGGAAAGACTCAAAAAAACTCATATAGCCTACTTAGAGGCAATCTCTGCTTGACTTACAAAGCCATGACTGACCCAGCTCTGTTAGAAATGCTGCAGCTAAAGAAATCCCAATCCCTCCACACCACATGCTCCAGAGACCTCTACCTCATTACCACAATCAACAGAACATGCTGGAGGGACAGGTTTATAACGCAGAGACTGCCCATGCTATGGAATAGACTTTCCATACATGTCAAACAGAGCACCTCAGTGGCCCTATTCAAATGAAATCTTGATGAGTGGATGAGAAATAGAAAATTCACCCCAGGGATCACTCCAGTGGCTTTACTCGATAGAGGCACTGTGAACTAAGGTCGGGTGGCACGATGCCAGGGTAATGCTATGGGATAGGCTTGTAAAGGCAACAGGTCCATTAGCCTAGTTCACACCTATGAATCTATGAACTTATGATCATTACTATGAGTAAGTGAAAAGTCCTGCTGTAGTCAGTACATTAACTGTAAATGCTAGCCTAACACAGAGAACAAATGGTAATTCTAATACATTTCAGCTTGTAATAAACAAAAAAAAAAAAACTCAGTGCCTTCTCCTCAAAAAACAAAAGCAGGGATTCCCTAAGTAAGTCGAAAGCAGTCCTGCTGTAGTTAGTACATTAACCCTAAATGATGGACTTGCAGGGAAGAAATGCAAACTGTAATATGCTTCAGCTTGTAATAAAAAATTAAAAAATCCTCTTTTTTTCTCATTTTTTCACATGGGGTTGGGGCATCACATCAACAGTGCCCATCATCTAGAGCCAATATTCACACTTCTTCCATCAATACATACACACACATGTACACACAAATGTGTGCAAATGCACCTATAGCCAATTTAGAGTGTTCAATAAACCTACTGCATGTCTTTGGAATGTCAGAAGAAATGAAAGAAGCCCATTTAAATAAAAAGAAAAAATGTAGCCTCCACACAGAAGGTAAAGAATCTAACAGGAAAACTTCTCGCAATGCGGTGACAATGCTACCCTTGTTTAACTTGAATATAAATTAAAAAAAGAAAAAAAATGTTATTGTTCTTAAGAGTTGGTATTCAAGATTATTAAAGACACCATATTTTTGGAATGCAAGAAATAATAGAAGAAATTAGAGTGCAGTATGAAGAAAGGTAGAATGAAGTAAAGAATATAAGGAAGAAAACTGCCAAACCATTTTAAATAAGGGCCTCAAACAGGATTATTGAAGGACTGTAATACAGGTACCATTAGTTTCACTTACATATTTGCTTTTGACTGTGGTTGTCAAAGTTGGAGACATATAACCTCACTTGCAGAACTTGAACAGTGTTAAGAAAGTTAAAGATTTGAGTGTTGGGGAGAGTTTGTGGTGTGATGATTGATTTTGTGAATTGAAACTGTGAGCTGTTGACAGGTTGTTTCTTACAGTCCAGAGTTTGATTCCTGCAACCTTCTTCTGCCTATTGTGTGACTCTGGGATTCTTGGGTAGACAGAGCTCAGGGCCTTTTGAGAAACTGGGATAGTCTCTTCAATAGACTCCTTAACTGCATACCTGGTAACTATGTATGTTTGTATGGATACAATCTAATACATCTTAATAGGAATTACAACAGATTGTTTTATTTTTTGACCACCTATCTGGACCTCTTTGAATCTATCAAAATTCATCCCTTTACCCTGATCCTGACTTTAACTATCCAACCATAGATTGGAAGAACGACTTATGCCAAAACACAAACGCCTAGAGATTCCTTGATTTTGTCAATTCAAATGCATTGTACCAGCTGGTTGACATCCCCACAAGAGGTAATAATATTGGATATATATTAGAAGCACAAAAATGGTTTTGAGTGAACATATAAAGAGTGACACATATTCATCGAACTTCATTTAAGCAATTCTGTGAATATGTCACAGGGCAAGGAGGTAGTTGGCCAACTACACGGAGTTGCCCTTTCCTTTGCTATAGTGTGATCTCGGAGTCGGTATATTTAGTTGGGGGGGTTGTTCGAGGCATAACCCCCCACATTGGGGGGTGTGAGGAGTGAAGCCCCCAAATGATATGGTTTTTAATTTTAATTTTTTCCAAACGGCCACGTGAAATTTTTCACTAGAAAAAATTTGATTATGTGGGCGTTCGCTATTTACAGGTTTCGCGTATTATGTCTCGACTTTTATGTAGTCGCACATATGCGCTTTCGTTATTCTGATATAGACCCATAATATCCTGGAACTGGTACTACCCAACATGAGTAATCACTGCAGCATCCCTACAGTGCCTTCCTCCCTGGTAAGATCCAACCACAAAGCAGTTACACCATCTCCGCCAACCTCCCCCCAGCTAGGTTCAAACAAAAAACTTCTCCAAAGTTGGTTACAACCTGCTGAGGGAAGGTATAAACAGCTTCACAGCCCCCTCCCTCTCTGTAGGAACTGACACAAATGTCCAAATCTACACCAAAGTACTATATGAGCATTTATATAGCTGCATGGAATCGGGAATACCCGACAGGACAAAATCATCCTCCTCAAGGAAGAGTAAACCTGTCTGGTGGACATCTGCAATAAATAAACTCTATAATAAAAGGGAAAACAATCCTGTCCAGGACCAAGAGAAAGCAGGTGCCTAATTGGAAGCAATCTCTCTTTAACCTGAACAAGCAAATAAGAGCACTAGCGAAATCCTCCAAAGCAAACTTTTGAGTCCAAATTGGCCACATCTACTAAAGACAGTCATAATGCCTTCTTCACATATGTTCATAATCTCAAGGAAGCACTCAGGTCTGCTCAGAACTGATGGCCAAGGACAACACATACACAAATGCTGTAGATATAGCCAACCTACTGGTAGACAAGTTCAGCAAAAACTTCACCCCTTTATCCCCCCATCAGTAAATCAGGACATCCCCAGCACCTGCCCCCCTCCCCTTATGTCTAGGAAGCAAGTCATCACTGCCCTCTCAATGGCAAAAAAATACAGCCTCCATGGGACCTGATAACATCCCAGGCTGCATTCTACATGAATTCAGGCAGGAACTTGCAGCACCATTAGGCATCCTATGTAACCAAAGTCTGAGTACTGGCTTTTTCCCAGCCAAGTAGAGGACAGCCACTGTTATCCCTTTGCATAAAGGTGGAGTGCACATCAATCCAGGAAATTATAGACACATCAGCCTAACTAGCCTGATCTACAAGGCCATGGGACAGATTATCATGGAACTCATTAACAAGGACATTGGCAACCTCCACTCAATCCCACAAAGTTTGCTTTTGTCAAGGGGAGGTCATGCCTGATAAATTTATTCAACTTCCTTGAGACAGTCACCAAAGCAATGGATGAGGGGAAGATGCATGCCACCTACCTTGACCTGGTCAAAGCCTTCAATGCTAACCTCCTCTCAGGTATAATAGATAAAGTCTCTCAACTAAGAATCAATCCATATGTTACCAGATGGGTAGTAAACTGGCTCACTAATAGAACCCACCTAGTCAAAATAGGGGAAGCCACCTCAAGAATTAGACCTGTAACTAGCGGTGTACCCCAGGGATTGGTCTTGGGGCTCTGTTGTTTGGCATATACTTTTATGAGGTTCAGGCCAAAACCAGTAGGAGATGGCTGACCAGATTTGCAGATGACTGCAAGCTTGGTGCTGTCATCAATTCCCTTAGTGATGTGGACATCCTCCACGATGGTCTCACCCAAACAAATGACTGGTGCCAGAAACATGGCCTCAAATGGAATGCTAAAAATGCATCATCATCATCCCTTTGTAGGAGTGACATCCACACAAATTATCACATTAATAACAAGATCCTAAGCACACAATCAGTTGTGAGGGGCTTGGGCACCCAGGTTGATAGCAAACTGACTTTTAACCACCATATTGCCTCCATTGTATGGAAAGCTTTTTACATGTCCCACCTCATTAGTAAGCATATCTCATCCAGGGACAAAGAGGTCATAACATCCCTGTATGCTTCCCTTATAAGACCCATTATTGAGTACAAAGCCCCTTTTGGCATCTACCTCACAAAAAAAAATTCTGCAGGTGGAGAGACCACAGAGGTTCCTCACCAGGAAAATCCAGGGCCTCAAACATCTACCTACATGGATAGGCTAAAAGCTCTGACCCTCTAGTCAGTCTCATACAGACTCCTCAGTGGTGACATCTGTCTTGCATACAAAACAATCTCAGACCCCACCTTGATGGGACCGCTGCATATCTGCAAGACAAGTTCCACTGAAGTAACTAGCATGGATGACCTCAATCTGGTCTGTGACATCAATAGATCTTGCTGGAAGGTCAGATTTGTGTCCCAGAGAGTACCCCTTCTGTGGAATAGACTAGCTCTCCAGGTCAAGAAGAGTACCTCACTAATCCTTTTAAGTGCAACCTGGATAACTGGATGAGAACAGAAAATAGATCCCTGGGATTCCACCTGAGCCCGTGCTGGACAGGGGCATAATGTGCTGACTTGTTGGAAAATGGGCTACATTCTTGTTTAGGCTTGTAAGGGTCTCAGGGCCAGTACCCTAGTAACTTCTTATAGTCCTCTGATCCTATGACCATTTTTATTTAGATATTTCATAAATTATTATAATGTACTTATAAATCACCTATATAAACCATTTCTTTGGTTGAGCATACATATATATTTATGTGTGTGTGTGTGTGTGTGTGTGTGTGTGTGTGTGTGTGTGTGTGTGCGTGTGTGTGTGTGTGTGTGTGTGTGTGTGTGTTTCTGTGTGTATAGGTTTACATATTTAAAGTAAGAGTGTGTAAGTTTACATATTTAAAGTATGGATAACTAGCATAAGTGAGAGTAAAACAGTAAAATGAAGTAGAAGGGTAGTTTGAATGGGATTTCTATTCAAACTGGAAAATGAAAATTCCATGGAAGGGAATTGATTTACCTGTAGTTTAGTTACATTTAGTATTCTTAACACTTTGCTTTTTCGTCTATGCCAAATAAAATGAGCAATAGTTTTAATTTTGTTTTCATGCGACCATTATTCTAAGGATCTAGTTGTCTTTTTAAAAGTGTTTTTTTAAATATAAATGGCCTCAATGGTGATAATAAGAGAGCTAGCAGGCAGTTTATGTTTTTTTTTTTTTATTTATAAAACACACATGGCTTTTTACAAAAAAACTCATTTATTGCAAGAATATACAGTAGTACCATGTTTTAGCTTATAGGAAGAGAAAAGGGGAACAGCAATTGTATGGAGAAATTCTCCATTAATTTATCACTGACCTTCTCAAGATGCTCATTTTATTTTTATCCCAAACTCATATATCATGTGTGGCCACCATATTTCTTCCCTTGCATATATTCTACTACATAATCCTCATTAACTTACTTTTCACAAAACACAATCTCTACCTTGTTTTACACTAATCTTCTTCTCTAACCTTATCCAAAACTCTCCTTTTTGCTATACAACAATGTATCACTCCCTGTCTCTACATTCTTTCACACTTGTATCATCCCAACCTTGGCACACAATTATCATTATTTCCTCAATACTTTACTGCCTCCCTCCAATACTGTCTTTGTATAAAAATAATATTTTATAGTATGTGTATTGAACACTGCAACCACCAAAACTGTCCTTGTTTTAATTTTGTATAAAATATTCACTTTAAAGTATACATTCTGTAGTGTTATCTCCAAAACTGTCTTTGTATAATTAAAAAAAATATACTTTAATATTGTATATTAAAGAGTGCAGTTAATTCATTCTTGAACTCTTGATGCATCTCTGCTATATCTTATAAATGCTTTTGCACATTTTCATAATAACTTTGTATATATAATCATGGAGCTTTTCAACCTGGTCATCCACTGAAAAAAGTGTTTTAATTCTAAGTCCATCATTCCCAGTAAATATATGTTAATAATTTACTAACTATAAATTGTGCCTTGGCTTGTTGACTCAGACAATGATGATAAAGGCATTATACTGTATATATGACAATTACGGAATTTGCCAGAGGATGTTAACCTTAGCAAATCCATAGTGTAGTCTTGGAGTTGGAGCTAAATTCTCTAGGAAATATGAAGGGAAGTCTAATAATTTTAGGAGACTTTAACTGTATATGTAAAGAAAATGATATTAATAACAGACTTTCAGCATGAGTAGAGTCTTAATTTTGTTGATGCAATTACTTTTCTGAATCAATTATTTTTGTTTAACACTCATTTTCTTATAGACTTGGCATACAGTCAAGAATTGTTAGGGTACATATTTCAAATGAGTTTGTTTCTATATTAGAAAATGTAAAAGTGATAACGTCCTTTTATCAATCAAAATGCAAATGCATATACAGTAATGATGCATAAAATAACACTGGCTTGTTTTAGAGACTTCTAGCTTATATTGCAAATTTAAAAATGGTAAAAATTTGTTTCTAACAGAAATAAAGCAGTTGGACTTCAATAATAATGGTAACTTTTCTTATGTGATCCTATGGGACTCAATGAAAGCATATTTGTATGGCAGAGTTGTACTTGATGTTACAACAAGAAAACGCAATGAGATAAAGACTTTTTGAGTTGCAGGAAAAGACAGACAATATAAAGTTAAAAATACAAATAGGAGAAAAAGAAATTAAAATAACTGAATGCAGCATTTCAGAGGATCCTACAACAGAAGGTTTGCATTAGTTTAGAAAAATATTCCTATTCTTTAATTCCTAAACTCCTAAAATCCTACATATATTATCCCTTTATTTTTTGTTATCAATTTGGAATTATCACATCAACAGTATATCTAGTCCTGGAATGCAACATAAAATGTATGGATGGGGAAGAAATTCTGTACTGCTTCAAAACACTATGAGAAAATGAATGCACAAAATGTTAGCATAGAAAATTTAAAAAAATAGTTGATTCCTTTTTAAACAAAAATATATGAAAAAATATTTTCATAGGAAATAAGGAAAATAGAAAAATATTTCTATAACAGTAATAAAGGAACAACTTAGAAGGTTGAAGGAAAACATAGCATTTCTAAAATATGTAAAATATTATCTCACACTTCTTTATCTCTATTACAGAACATATTCATTGAAATTAAAACTACATTTAACATACCTCAATCATAAAAATATACACTAATTTCTCCCTTATTAAAAAAGGATAACAGACTCTCTGTGCAGTTTTGTAAGCCTATATCATTACTGAATGTTTGTTTATTTATTGATTGACCTATTGATTGATTGATTGATTTGTTGATTGATTTAGATTTGTTTGCTTGGGTACTGAACTGATCAGTATTGACCAATTCCAGTTTTAGCTCAGGTGAAATACAAAATATTTCACAAACAAAAAATACAGAAATGTAAGCAATAACAGAGTAGTTCAGACTAACTGCATTAAAAAAATGTGTTTATACATACAAGTGAACAAGCACAGTGCAATGTACAATCAAGCAGAGAGTAATGTACATCATCCAAGATGGTCTCACCCAAATAAATGACTGGTGCCAGAAACATGTCCTCAAATGGAATGCTAAAAATGCATTATCATCCCTTTGTAGGAGTGACATCCCCACAAATTATCACATTAATAAAAAAGTCCTAAGCATGCAATCAGTTGTGAGGGGCTTGGGCACCCAGGTTGATAGCAAACTGACTTTTGACCACCATATTGCCTCCATTGTATGGAAAGATTTTTACATGTCCCACCTCATTAGTAAGGGTATCTCATCAAGGGACAAAGAGGTCATAACATCCATGTAGTCTTCCCTTATAAGACCCATTATTGAGTACAATGGCCCTTTTGGCATGTACCTCACAAAAACAAAATGCTGCAGCTGGAGAAACCACAGAGGTCCCTCACCAGGAGAATCCAGGGCCTCAAACATCTACCTAGATGGATAGGTTTAAAGCCCTGTCCCTCTAGTCAGTCTTGCACAGACTCCTCAGTGGTGACCTCTGTCTTGCAAACAAAACAATCTCAGACCCCACCTTGATGGAACTGCTGCATATCTGCATGACAAGCTCCACTGAAATAACTAGCATGGATGACCTCAACCTGGTCTGTGACATCAGTAGATCTTGCTGGCAGGACAGATTTGTGTCCCAGAGAGTACCCCTTCTGTGGAATGGACTCCCTCTCCACATCAAGCAGAGTACCTCACTAACCCTTTTAAGTGCAACCTGGGCAACTGGATTAGAACAGAAAATACACCCCTGGGATTCCACTTGTGCCCCTGATGGACAGGGGCATCATGTGCTGACTTTTTGGAACATGGGCTAAATTCTTGGCTAGGCTTGTAAGGGCCTCAGGGCCAGTACGCTTGTAACTTCCTATAGTCTTCGGATCCTATTACCATTTTTATTTAGATATTTCATAAATTATTATAATGTACTTATAAATCACCTATATAAACCATTTCTTTGGTTGAGCATGCATATATATATTTATGTGTGTGTGTGCAGGTTTACATTAGGTTCATAGGTTAGTACTAAGCTAACTGCCCTTCCGAGCCATTTTAAGCTTAGCCAATTATCCCTTGTGAGACTCAAACCCTGCACTTTGTGTTTGTAAGGCAAACACCTTAACCATTAGGCCACTCTCCTTATTTAAAGTAAGGATAACTAGCATAAGTGAGAGTAAAACAGTAAAATGAAGTAGAAAGGTAGTTTGAATAGGATTTCTATTCAAACTGGGAAATGAAAATTACGTGGAAGGGAATTGATTTACCTGTAGTTTAGTTACATTTAGTATTCTTAACACTTTGCTTTTTTTGTCTATGCCAAATAAATTGAGCAATAATGTTCATTTTGTTTTCATGCGACTATTATTCTAAGGATCTAGTTGTTTTTTTAAAGGTGTTTTTTTTTTAATATAAATGGCCTTAATGGTGATAATAAGAGAGCTAGCAGGCAGTTTAAGTTTTTAAAATGTATAAAACACACATGGCTTTTTACAAAAAACTCATTTATTGCAAGAATATACAGTAGTACCATGTTTTAGCTTATAAGAAGAGAAAAGGGGAACAGCAATTGTATGGAGAAATTCTCCATTAATATATCACTGACCTTCTCAAGATGCTCATTTTCTTTTTATCCCAAACTCATATATCATGTGTGGCCTCCATATTTCTTCCCTTGCATATATTCTACTACATAATCCTCATTAACTTACTTTTCACAGAACACAATCTCTACCTTGTTTTACACTAATTTTCTCTAACCTTATCCAAAACTCTCCTTTTTGCTATACAACAATATATCACTTCCTCTCTCTACATACTTTCACACTTGTACCAGCCTAACTTTGGCACACAATTATCATTACTTCCTCACTACTTTACTGCCTCCCTCCAATACTGCCTTTGTATAAAAATAATCTCTTATACTATGTGTATTGAACACTGCAGCCACCAAAACTGTCCTTGTTTTAATTTTGTATAAAATATTCACTTTAAAGTACACATTCTATAGTGTTATCTCCAAAACTGTCTTTGTATAATTAAAAAAAATACACTTTAATATTGTATATTGAAGAGTACTGTTAATTCATTCTTGAACTCTTGATGCATCTCTGCTATAGCTTATAAATGCTTTTGCACATTTTCATAATAACTTTGTATATATAATCATGGAGCGTTTCAACTTGATCCTCCACTGAAAAAAGTGTTTTAATTCTAAGTCAGTCATTCCCAGTAAACAAATGTTAATAATTTACTAACTATAAATTGTGCCTTGGGTTATTGACTCAGACAATGATGATAAAGGCATGATACTGTATATATGACAATTACTGAATTTGCCAGAGGATGTTAACCTTAGCAAATCCATAGTGTAGTCTTGGAGTTGGAGCTAAATTCTCTAGGAAGTATGAAGGGAATTCTAATAATTTTAGGAGACTTTAACTGTATATGTAAAATAAATGATACTAATAACATAGAATTTCAGCATGAGTAGAGTCTTAATTTTGTTGATACCAATTACTTTTCTGAATCAATTTTTTTGTTTTACACTCATTTTCTTATAGACTTGGCATACAGTCAAGAATTGTTAGGGTATATATTTCAAATGAGTTTGTTTCTATATTAGAAAATGTAAAAGTGATAACATGTCCTTTTATCATTCAAAATGCAAATGCATATACAGTAATGATACATAAAAGAACATTGGCTTCTTTAAGAGACTTCTAGCTTATATTACAAATTTAGAAATAGTAAAAATTGGTTTCTAACAGAAATAAAACAGTTGGACTTCAATAATAATGGTAACATTTCTTATGTGATCCTATGGGACTCAATGAAAGCATATTTGTATGGCAGAGTTGTACGTGATATTACAAAAAGAAACACAATGTGATAAAGGCTTTTTGAGATGCAGAAAAAGACAGACAATATAAAGTTAAAAATACAAAAAAGGAGAAAAAGAAATTAAAATAACTGAATGCAGCATTTCAGAGGATCCTACAACAGAAGGTTTGCGTTAGGTTAGAAAAAAAAATCCTATTCTTTATTTCCTAAACTCCTAAAATCCTACTTATATTATCCCTTAATTCCAAATTGATAATAAAAGTTAATCACATCAACAGTATATCTGGTCATGGAATGCAACATAAAATGTATGGATGGGGAAGAAATTCTGTACTGCTTCAAAACACTATGAGAAAATCAACGCACAAAATGTTAGCATAAAAAATTTAAAAAATAGATGATTCCTTTTTAAACAAGAATATATGAAAAAATATTTTCAGAGGAAATAAGGAAAAGAAAAATATTTCTATAACAGTAATAAAGGAACAACTTAGAAGGTTGAAGGAAAACATAGCATTTCTAAAATATGTAAAATATTATCTCACACTTCTTTATCTCTATTACAGAACATATTCATTGAAATTAAAACTACATTGAACATACCTCAATCATAGAAATATACACTAATTTCTCCCTTATTAAAAAGGATAAGAGACTCTCTGTGCAGTTCTATAAGCCTATATTATTACTGAATTTCTGTTTATTTATTGATTGACCTAGTGATTGATTGATTGATTTGTTGATTGATTTAGATTTGTTTGCTTGGGTACTGAACTGATCAGTATTGACCAATTCCAGGCTCAGCTCAGGTGAAATACACAATATTTCACAGACAAAAAATACAGAAATGTATGCATTAACAGAGTAGTTCAAACTAATTGCATTAAAAATGTGTTTATACATACCAGTGAACAAACACAGTGCAATGTACAATCAAGCAGAGAGTTGTTGGTGTTTGTCTTTTAGCTTTTAAAAAAACGGACTGCACACGATAGGAGAGCTGGAAAACTCAGATTTAATAACCCAAATACGATACAAAATGTTGAAAAGTCCAAATAATGGTAAGCGCTTTCGGCAGGTTCAAATAACCTGCCTTCATCAGACAACCACGAGATTACAAAGAAATCTCTTATACTATACAATTAAAAAGAATGAACCTATCAAATTGAAGTGCATTACTAAATTAGAAAGAGAGTCCATAACAACCTTAAAAAGGCATAACTCCCAATTAAGGAATGCAGCGTAAAAAATACAAGTAAGCAAATAAACAGTCATTAAAAAGAATTAAAAAGTGACGTAGTTAACGAATGCAAATGCAGCAACATGTCAGTTAAATGAGAGCTTATCGATTAACTAATAAAGCTCTAAAATTGCACTACGCCATGAAGAAAATATAAATGCCGCTATAGTAAACGTCTAACAGGGTAAATCTTACAGATTTTAGAACAATACTAATAATACCCCTGCTAGAATACATCGGCTTAAATAAATAGCTTAAATCACAAGTAAATATTACTTAAATTAGAAATGGCAAGGATACACATCTTGATAAAAAATGCCCTGATCAAAGCAGAGCTAAAATCTGCAATGGTACAGAATCAGGCGTGCGTATTAAAAAGCTGGAAGACAGTCAGCCGCAACCATTATAAACAGCAGTTATATTAAATAGCTGACCTACGCAATAGCAATCTGTACATAAATCGAAAATAAAGCAAAACTAGCTAATATTGGCATCAAGTGGTTATTATACTCAGTAGTTCAACCAAACCTCTTCGAAACCTATTGCATGTACAAATAATGGCAGTAAAAAAGGGGGGCATTGAAAATATCAAATAACGAGGTCTATGATCGTAACAAATATAATGATAAATTTTTGCTACTATCTGCGCTCAAAACCATGAGCGACTAAGACCCAAAAAAATCCAAGTCTTCTAGTTTAAAACGATCTATATTATGAAAAAAATTTTTAAATAATATATAATATATAATATATGACAAATAATATATAATATATGCCCATGAAAACTACAAAGGCTAGCTACTTAACCCAGTTGCATATAAAAAATCATACATAATTAAACCATGTTAGAACTTATGCAAGTTAAATCAATTCTGTATTATAACAAGTAATGGCATAATGACTTAGATATAAGAATGGGTCATGATGTCTACCTATTATAGGATAGCCATTTTAAAACACATTTAATAGATAATCCTTCGTTAATACCAGGAAATATATGAGCCCTAGTCCTGATCTGCCATAGCAATTCGTCAATTTCCAAACGAATTTGCCATGGTCCACCCCTTAGATCCATCTCTCTCTGTTGTAATACGAAAAAATGGAATGCATGGCCTGTAAACTCTAGGCGATGTCTGGCTAGAGCATTGTTGACATCTTCTTTCGTGATTGCATACTGATGTTCGTAAATTCTGTTTTTTAGCTTTCTCTCGGTTTTACCGATGTAGAAAGCATTACAGAAATTACAAAGTGCAACATATATGACAGCCTTAGACTCACAACTATAATGTCCAGTGCACTTATACTCCTTGCCATTGATGTTACATGCATTTGCTACTCTAATATGTTTACACTGAGAGCATGCACCACATCTGAACATGCCATTGGGTCTATTACATTTGAGGAATGGTTTTCTTTCAAAGATACTTTTCATGTTTTCCCCCTCCTATATGTAATTTTTGGGTAGTCACCCAGAAGATTCCGAAGGGACCTATCCTGCTTAATGATTTCCCAATTTTTGTTAATGACTTCTTTAATTTTTAAGGAGTCGAGGGAAAAAGTATGTAAAAAACTGATGTTAAACTTGTTAATGTCATTATTAAGAATAGGAATGTTACAAGTTTGGAGTGATATAGAATCATTTAGAGGCTCCAGGTTGTTATTAGTATGGCCCGAAAGTAGAGGAAAGAAGTGACCTAACTCACGTTTGTTGGTAACCTCTATTAGTACTTTAGAAACTAAGGGCCGTGGATAACCTCTTACAATAAACATATCAGCAAGGCTATTGCATTCCGCAATGAAGTCAACTGAGTCGCTGACCATGCGGGCTGCTCTAACCAACTGCCCCTTGATGACTGATTTCTTTTGGTGGTAGGGATGATTACTGGAGAAGTGTAGGAATGCATTGGAGTATGTTGGTTTCCTATATATTCTACTTTTCAGCCTTTGGTTGACTTTATCCTTGATTAAAAGTATGTCTAGATAGTTAATCTGTGAATCATCTATTTTATATGTGAATTCCAAAAAATATGTTGATTTTGAGATGTTATCTATGAATGTCGGAATCGACTCTTTTTCACCCTCCCAAATACAAAAAATGTCATCCTGGTAACGAGTATACCAGGTGACATGTTTGGAAAAAAGCTCATCCTTAAATAAATAACTAGACTCCCAGTAGGCAAGTACTGCATTTGCAAACGACCCACCACAAGGCGAACCCATGGCAACGCCCGAAGTTTGTAAATAAAACATACCTTCGAACGTGAAGAAATTGTTAGATAGCACTATTTCTAATAGGGTCTCAATCAGGTTCATGGTGTCATGTTCAACATTTTTTAACAACATGAACTCCCTCACCCAGGCTAGGCCGATATCTTGTGGAATGACAGTATATAAATCTTTGATGTCGACAGTAAGAAACACCATGCGATCCTTGTATGTGAGCATGTTGATGTTTTTGAGGAAAGACCATGAATCTTTACAAATATGAGATTCAGAGTCAATCAAAGGTTTCAAAATACTGTCGACATATTTTGCACATGCCTGGGTGATGGACCCTCTACCATCTATGATGGGTCTAAATGGGGGCGAAATGAGTCTTTTATGTAATTTCGGTATTCCAAAGAATGCCGGAATTCTTGGGGCCGGCATGGTCAAATACTTAAGGGTATCTGTGTTAATATAACCCTCCAAAAACAGATCATTAAGCATATTATTAATTTTCCTGTAAGCCCCATTTATCTCATTTAGAGATGAGATTTTATAGGCTGGCGAGTCAAGATGTTGGGACAAATACTCCACGTATTTGTAATGATCCATGAAGGCTAACCCCCCACCTTTATCAGGTTTCATAACTCTAATTTGGCAATCCTTGATTAACTGGATGAAATCTTTTTCAAAAGGAGCAATGTTGGAAGAGTTTTTCTGTTGGCTATAAGTAATTTGATTATTAATAGCCCACATGTCCATCTCACACATTTTTTCAAAAGTTTGCAAGGTGGAATGTAAAGGGGGGTTATAAGAGCTAGCTACTCTAAGTAAACTAATTGCTGATGAATCATTGCCCATTAGGCAATTTAAGTTAAGTTTACGTGTAAAAACCTTCAAATCAATGATTAGCCTGCCTATATCCATGGTACGCCCTGGTACAAAGGAAAAGCCTTTAGCCAAAAAATCAATGATGCCCTGTGAAATAATCAAGGAAGTGTAATTATACACAGTAAAGTCACCATTGGAGCTTTTATCAACTTTCGGATGTACTCCAATGTTGGTTATGTCGATCATCTCCTGCGACCTCGTCTCCTGTTCCTCGAGTTGTACTGTGGTTGGGCTCGAGGACGATTGTTGCCCCTGTGATTGTTCACCATCTGAAAATCCTCATTATCTTGATTGTTATAGATAATAGGATGTTCGTTAGATACAGAGGGCAACTCCCCATCCACCACAGGGGGGTTAATGTTGGTATTATTATTAGCATTAAGTCTAGGACTCCTTCTAACAACTGGTCTACTGTTACTACTGGTATTGTTGATATTGTCTGTGTTATTCTGGAGAGGTTGAACAGGAAGAAATTCAGTTGCCATATTGCCAGCTGCATTATTCATTGGACTCTGTATTAATCTAGGATAAGCACGTTTATTTGCATAATCCTTGATGTCCCTTGCTAATTTCTTTTTCTTGTTAGAAATCAGCTTGTCCATAGTAGCATTAATACTAACAAAAATCCTACAATATTCGTGTTTATATCTAAGAAACTCACTGTGTGATTTAATGTCAATTTCCAATACTTCAAGTTCTGTTTTTAATTTACAAATGTCGGTATTGTAAAAAGCAATTAGGGCTTGTAAGAACTCAAACCCTTGTCTATCGAAAAGCTCAATTAATTCTTGATAAAAGGGAGAAACTTCAGTTAAACCGCCGGAATTAAAAGTTCTCATCATAACTTCTTGCATTTTCCAGCTTTCATTATTTTCAGAGTTTCTAGTCAAAGTCCCATTTTTCATTTTCAACAACAAGTTCATTATTTTAAAGTTCATTATTTTAGTTTGTTAAATTGTTAGATGTAAAAACAAGTTGTTTAAAAAAAATTGTTTGTAAGAGGTATAGTTGCCAGTTGTCACAATCTTAATTTTGATCCTGTGTTTTGTGAGCATTGTGTCTGCCGGTGTTAACCCAGCTGGCCCAGAGGAGATTGAGACTAGCGACCAAAGGGTTGCCTGGTGTGCCTGTGACCGGGTTGCTGCGCCCAATGACTTGCTGGGATGCATCCATGGTGGGTTCCCTGGGGAAAAGGAATCATGGGTTGTGTCGTTTTTGCTTGAAATGGCATGGACCGCCAGATTGAGATACATTGAAAATTTGTGGAATCTAGATGAGTTTTGCTCTGTGTATGATGAAGCTGTTGCGTATGCATGTTTGTTTATGTGGTCGCTGTTAAAGTAAAGTTAATTTAGGTTGAAATGGTGGGTGTAATGTAGCTTCTCCAAACCACTGTACAAAGTGCGCGATAAAACCATTGCTCCGACACGTTCCAAATAAGGTATTGATTGGAACATCCAGAGCATGAAAACTCCCAAGGAAAAGAGAACATGCTTTATCTGCTGAAAAAACAATATCGCAGTGTCAAAATCGAATCATGATTATCGAAAAAACAAAAAAATTGAATGTTCAGACATTACGCACCAGTGCATTCAAAGAACATTAAATTAAAGTTTATATTCAACCAAGCACCAAAAATAACTCAATAAAACAAGCGCACTGCATAACAGCAAAAGTCCATATCTCCCAGACTCAAATAATGTATAAACACGTCAAATCAGGCACCATATAACGAAACAACAAAGCCTAGTGTTCCATACCACGCCATTTAGCTATGTAAATAGTCAAGTAGGTAACCAAAGGAACAGAAACCATAATCATCAATACTGAACACAACGTCATAAATACAAGACAGTAATAGAACAAATAGAATGTTAATCATTCACATATCAGGGTCATAGTGCGCGGGTCAGCTGGTAAGCCAGGCGCGGCAGTCTGGCGCAGACGCTATGTGTTGTAGTCAGCCGTTACCAAATTGATATATATATAATAAGCACGTATAACAGTACTATAACATATTGCGCAGGTCAGTAGGTCAGCCATAACTGCTATTTATTATAATTGCTGTTTACTGGCTGATTGTCTTCACGCTTTTATTTGATTCTGTACATTGCCATTTTCATTTTTGCTTTGATTGATCAGGCATTTTATCAAGATGTGTATTGCCATTTATTTCTAATTTAATAATTTTGTGATTTAAGCTATTATTTATTTTATTTATGTTGTATTAGCAGGGTATATTATTATTATATTGTAAAAAATCTAAGATTTTTTACTGTGTTACGCTTATAGCATAGCATATATATATTTTTCATCATGGCGGCAATTTTTTTAGAGCTTTATTTTTTAAATATAAGCTCTTCATTTTTGGACATGCTGCTGCATTTTTGCATTAACTTGCCACCTTTTTAATTCTTTTTTTTTTAGACTGTTTTTTTGCTTATTTTTTTTTTTGCATTTTCTTAATTGGATTTTTGTTATGCCTTTTTTTTATGTTATTATTGTTCTGGACTCTCTTTAAATCAATTTGATAATTTCAATCATTCTTTTTTTCTTTATAATAGATAGTTCTTTTGTAATCCTTGTAATTGGTTGATGAAGGTGGGTGGGTTATGAACGAACTTGCTGAAAGCCATTATTTTTGGACTTTTTTTTTTTTTTATTTTTATTTTGGTTTTTTATCTCTGAGTTTCCTCTCTCCTCATCGTGCGCAGTCCTTTTTTAGCAGTTTTTGTCTTTAGGAGACAAAGCCATTTGCATTTGCTTTTCAACTGTTTCATGTCAGCTTTTCCTTTAGTTGTATTTAATTGATTTTGTTATTCAAAGTTCATTATTTTCATCCATGTCAATTTTTTTAATTTTTGTTGTTAATAAGTGTCCATATTAATGTCTTGGGTGTTATATGGTATTTTTTTTTTCTCAAATTGTGTGTTTCATCAGTTTGTGTGTGTGTCCTGATGTCATGGTGGGCTGTGGGAGTGAGCCCTGGTTGGTTGTCGGGGTCGCTTCTGCCACGGCTGGTGAGGTAGGCGAAGTCACTGCTTGGAACCTGTCCTCCGCTTTGGAATCCTTGGGTGGAACCAGTAACAGGTGAATTATTGTCAATTTGCCGCAGCAACCCCACCTCCGCGAGCCCTTTTTGTTTGGAATCGCGTCCAAGTGTGAATGAGTGTGAAAGTGGTATATTGTCAATTTGCGTAACTGGGTTGTTTCAGAATTAATATCCACCTAATTTAATGAGTTGATAAAGTGGTGTGAAACAATGACTGAACCAACGCTGTCGCCATAGAGACAAATCAGAGCACAAACAAATCCAACAACCAAACAACAAAATGCAAAGTGTATAAAAAATACGAAAATGGAAATTGTATAAATCAATTTTTAAACAAAATCAAATAAAGCGTCCATAAAAATAAACAAAAGAAAAATAATATAAAAAACATAATAGCCATAAAAATCAGATTTAAAAGCAATCAATGAAAAAAAGTATATAACAAAAAAAAAAAAATAAAAATCACTTAGTGCAAGAATGGATTAGATCGGATAAATAACATTACTAAAATAGAATAATATTAAATTAAAAAAAATGAAGCAATAAACAAAATTAAAGAAAGAACCTAGTCAATTAAAAAAGAATTAAAGCAAGTAAATTAAAAGCTCAAAAACATATTACAATTAAAATGAGTGTAGTATATAAAATTAAATAAATAAAGTCAATTAAAAAATTAGAGTCATTTAAATAAATAATAAATGCGTAATTGTACAGGTATGCAAAGAAATAAAATGAACTATATTACAGATAATAACATAAAATAAACCTGCTAGATAAATGCACAAAGCAAATAAAATACCCCAAACAGAAAAATTAAAAGCGTACTACAATAGCAATTGATAAAATTCACATTAATGCTGAAATAAATGAAGCATAATAAAAATATAAAAAATCACAGATTAAGGCGGAGCTGAAATTAAGCCTGGAGAGACATCAGCAGATGTTATTTAAAGCTGCTGAAGTTATAATAGAAAATCTAATTGCTATTTGCAATGCTCATAAAGTTCGAGTTTTAAAGGATGTAGTTATTCGCTTAAAATGGACTTTGCACTGCACTTTTCCCTTCTGCAACGCGTGCAGAATAGTGCGCTTGGACACTTCCTATAGCTTTGTCTATCTGGCGTTCAAATTTGATGTAAATTAAAGCTTGTATTGATGATGCTAAGCTCTGATTTAAGAGTAATGTTTGGGTGTCTGAATTATTATCTGGGCGTGTACAGTTAGCGTTGATCTTTGTTTCGAATGTGAGGTGTCAAACTTTTTTGAGTGTGTGCTCTCGTTCAACTGATAGTGTGTCGCTGCTGCCATATTTTCGGCTTTCTGCGCACCACAAATTTGTTATTGACTGTCTAAGATTGATGGCGTACGCGGTGGACTTTTTCGTGCTGATTATTTAATATAAAGTTTAGATTCTTTGTGTGATTGATATCTGATGAAGAATTGAGAAATGATTTGGTGACTTTTGTTGGACTTTCAACATTCGATATTGTTGGTTTTCTTTCTTTATAGACTCACTCGTATCGCGATCCATTTTTTATCTTTAACTTTCCCAGTTAGGGGTCGCCTCAGCGGAACTTCAGTCTGCTAATGATTGACAGTAGATTTTTACGAACGCCGAGGTGCCAGCTCGACGTCCAACCGTCAACGAAGGCATGCCCATTTACGCATGTCTTTCGAATGCCCATCCAGCCGTGGGGAGGACATGCAGACTCCACACAGAAGGCACTTCCCGCACTTCAGCTGAGAATCGAATGGGAGAACCTCTTGCTGTGAGGCAACAACGCTACCGCTGTACCACCTCGGATGTCCATAATCAAGCAGAGAGTAATGTACAATATATGCATTATTTTCTAAAGTGAGGCAATGTTCAGTGAATCTTGAGTGAAGATAAGAAACTCAGAAAGGAGATAAGTTAGGTGATATGTCCTGTGTTGAAGCAGGAGCATGTGGTTTGGATGAAGAAGTGCTTTTTGAGTTGCATTCCATATTTCAAATAAGTGTTGATATACTTTATTTTCATGGGGAGAGCTTGCTTAATGTTGATGGAGGGAGTTTAGTTCTAGTGGTAATGAGAATTGGTGTGGCTTGTGAGTACTGTATCAGGTTATATAAGGATATTTTTTCATGAAGTCTAGCTGGAAGAGAAATAAAGGTGTGTAGTTTGTAGAGTTGGGATCTTAAAAGTAGGTTAGATCTTTGTTTTATGAGTAGCCATTTGGCTTTTACTAGTGTGATACAGTGATGCCCATAGAGAGGTGAGTTTGTAATGAATTGGTAAATGCTATTAGTCTGGACTGTGGCAATGATTTTCTTGGAGGCAGTAGTAAATATTGGGAGCTCATATTCAAGTTGACAAAGGAGAACCCCTTTGACAATGGCTGTCATGGCTGTTCAGGGTAGAAGCAGGGAGATCTTTTTTGCCTAGGTTTACCCCAGGAATCATCTCTGTGTCACTGCTGGACAGAGGCACAGCAAACTAATGGGTATAGTATTCTCATCCTAAGGGGTGGTGAAAGCCACACACACTCTGGCTAGGCTTATAAATGCCCTAGGGCAGATAGCCTAGTATGAACCTATGAACCTATGAACCTATAAGACGAGGGAGTTTATTTTGGATCTCATTTTAACTATGTGGAAATGGAAGTTTAGTGACTGTTAAAACCATAGTCCTATGTATTTGAAAGTGTAGCATGCATGTATGCCATGGTTGTATAGGTCAAAGATGTCTGAAGCGTTAAATGCTTGTTCAGTTTTTGTGGAGTTCTGAAAAGCATAGTTTTGGGCTTGGTGTGATTGAGCAATAGTTTATGGTTTAGGGGCCATTGATGGAGCTCATGTAAGTCGGGCTGGAGTTGGCACTGATTGTTGGTGTGACAGTGACCTGATCAATAAATGACCATGTCATCAGCATTTAGGATAAGTGGGAGCTGGGGAGGTCACAAGGAAGTTTGTTATGAATATGGAGAAGAGGAGGGGCAAGAATGGATCCTGAGTATACACCTTTGGTAATAGGTGCAGGTTCTGAATGGGGGGATCCTATTGTAACTCTGAAGTGCCAGTCAGTGAGAAAGCATTTAAACCAGAGAACAGTGTCTGGACTAAATCCAGTTTCACTTAGTTTGTTTTGGAGAAGAAAGTGATCAATGAGGTCAAATGTTTTTGTCAGATCTATAAACAGGGCATCTATAAAGAGGCCACTATCAGAGTTTAGCAGGGTGTCATTAGTTAGGGACAAAGTGCTGTTACAATACTGTGCCCAGGCCAGATTTCATGTTGTTTGGAGGACAACAGCTGGAACTGCTGGATGCAGAGGGAGAGTTAGGTGTAGACTATTTTTTCAAGAAGTTTGACCAAAATTGTGAGGATGGAAACTGGACAGAAATGAGGCATATCTTTTGGGTTGGTTTGCTTTGAGAGGGGTTTAATTAAAGAAGTTTTCCAAATCTGTGACATGCTGTTTTGCGTTAGACATAGATTATATATGTGGATGACAGGAAGACATAGATGCTTTCTGCAGTGACATATTAACCAGGGGTTTATGTTCTAAGAACCAGGAGGAGTGTTAGTGAAAATATTTTCAAGTAGAATAAAACGTTCTTTGGCATGTATGCATTTGAAGTGGAAGAAGGAGATGAATGTTGATGGAGTGGGCAATGCATGATATGTGGGATGGGAGTTTATTGATGAGATTGCTAAACTCTTTATGGAAATCTTCTGGAAAAAGTTTTGCTGTACCACATTTAATGGTGTTTGTAGTCAGGGTATCATAAGGAGGTTTCTTCCTGTAAGTATGTTAACCTCTTTCCAAAAATGTTTGGGGGAATGTAAGAGGGTAATTCATTTTTTCTTTGTTTGGAGATTTCATTTGTGCCTTCTAATGGGCATCTTGGCTAGGTAATGCAAGACTATAAAAGAGGTGTGGTTGTCAGTTGTGGGGGATCTGTTTCTATTTTTGCCAAGTGTAATTCAATAGTTAAAAGTTGTTTGAATTCAATGAATAGCCATTCAGTTTTGGTGGATTTATAAAGCCTGTGGATAAGTGGGAAGAATTTGTTTTACAGATTGAGTAGAAAGTTGGTTAGGCTTAAAGTTGTAGTATTAGTATCATGTAAGGAGAATATATATTTCTAGTAGTTGGTTGTGAGAAAGGTTCTGAGTTTGTCTAAATTTGTACTACTCTGGTTTCTAAAGGCTTTTAATATTGGTGGTAGTTTTATAGGATGGTTGACCAAGCGTGGAGGCAGAATGTTTATGTTGGTGATGGAGGTTTGCATGTTTTTAATAATCAGGTCAAGCATGAAATGTTTTAAGGACCTGAGGTTTGGTCTTGTTGATTATTTTATGAGTTAATGGAGACCTAGGTCTGCTAGAAAAGTACCCATATCAGATGAAAGAGGACCACGAAAATTACGATTAAAGTCATCTAGAAGGATTATTTTATTATTTTGGAGGCAATTATTAAGGATGTTTTGATGAATGACTATAATGTATTTAAGGAAGCAGGGTGTGGTAGACATGTTGTAGCTGTCAATAGTGGTTTGCCTTTGTGAGTTGGAAATTTTAGGAAAATGCAGTTAGGACCAGAGTCTGAGGTGGAGTTTCCTTGAACAATGACTTTTGGGTTTAGGTTATTTCTGGACAATATTAGAGATCCTCCATTGTTTGCCTGGTGTGACATCTTTGGCATAATTGTAGGAGGTTAGAAAGTGTTGGAATTTGGGTGAATCTTTTTTGACCCAGGATTCTGTGAGTGCCAAAAAGTTTGGGTTGTGCTGGGAAATAAAAGAACTTACATGGTCTGGTTTGTTTCTGATGCTAAGTGCATTGAGGGGGGCACAGGCCAGTTTAGGAAGATAATGGTTCTGATGCTGAGGATAAGTAGTCATTGGGCTTGGATTTGTTTTAACGTTACTCTTAAGAAGGAGTATAAATGTTATGGAGGATAGTCTGATTGAAGTCCTTGGTGGTGTTTTAGGTGGCGATAAGAATGTTTCTGAGTTTTAGTAGTCATATGGAAGAGTGATGCTGATAGTGGTGAGCTGGGTTGATTACAAAATTTTATATCAGTCTTTGCCAATATATTAAACATATATAGTACCTACATTAATTAAAGAAAATCAAAGTAAAACAAGCAATCACAAATTAACATCAAAAGAATGATTACCAAAGTTTATTATGCCAATAATAATAAACAAGAATGATATATAATTATCTTGGATGTGGATAAAACGTTCAGTACAGTAGACTGGCTGTATTTCACTAAATTATTAGACATATAAATAATTCCAGGTAATTTTATATCTCTTATTAATCATCTTTGTCAGAATTCATTCTCATTTTATTTCATATGTTCATAGGTTCATATGTATATACTAGGTTAACTACCACTAGAGTCTTTATAAGCCTAGCCATGCATCCCAACCCAATTATGCCCCTGAGTATCATGTACTAGGATGGAGTATGTTAGGAAGTTTCTAGATGTTATGGGGGTATGTTAGAGCATTACTGTCTACCTCTGTCTAGCAGAAACATGGAGGCCAGAAGCAAGGAGAAGTTTCAATTTCCCTCCCACTGGTCAATGTTAGTCTGAAATATGGTGAGGGATAGACTCTACTTCAAATGGATGGGGAGGCTGTTCTATAGCATGGGGATCTTCTGAGATACATATCTGCCTCACCAACATGTCCTAATCATGTTTTAAGCTATTAGGAAGCATCCTACGATATTGCCATGGCCCAGAAAGTCTGTGTTTTTTGGCCTTAATGACCACTGTTGAGACCTACTCCCTGTTATAGTTGGGGGTTATGCTGCTCACTAGTTCATGGAGGGAGGCAGAGAGGATTGGGGACAGATGAAGTTTTAGCTGAATTTGTCATCCAGTAAATTTGCTATGTCCCTTTGCTTAGTGAATGCATCGCTAACCACCACTTTGCTGCACTAATGTGTGCTGCCTTTGAAGTTTTGTACATAGCTGGAGAAAGCCTTATGTTTATCTTTAGCCTCTGGGGCTATCTTGACCTTGTAACTGGCCTTGCTGGACTTTATTAGTCCTCTTAGTCTCCTGTTTAATTTAATTAGAGAGCTCCTATCAGAGTATAAGAGTTATTCTTCCTGATTTTAGCCATGTTTCTTTTCCTTTTGATATATACCCTACTACAGTAAGGATTTCACCTGTTTGTTATTAGGCTTGCTTCTATTAGTAGGTGCAGCAGCCTCCATACAGCCATTTCCATAGTTGCACAGTGTTTCTGTGAGCAATTCTGTATAGGTTGATATGAATTTGGGGTTGGGAGGATCATTGCATTTTGACAAACTATCACTTAATAGGATGTACTTTGCTTTGGAATAGTTCCTACCTGTTACAGAGTTTGCTGGAGTTTGTGAACTGATTTTTATTTTGGAGGAGACAGCTTTCTGGTCAGACCTCACCAATGAAAATGTGACACTAGAAGCTTTCAGCACTTTCCCATACTGGTGAGTACAAGGTCCAGTAACTTTGAACCTCTGGTGGGTGTGCACATTGTCTGGTCCAGGAATCATTGTACCCGAGTATAAGGCAGTTTATGTTTCCCAGTCTATAGAGTGGTAGTTAAAATCTCTCATTAACATGGTATTTGGTTTAATGGTGAGTGTCTACATTAGGTCTAGGTATGAGCTATGGGATTTTAGGGACATTAAGGGTGACCTATAGCTTGCTAGGATATGGTATGGGACTTTGTCTGTGGAGATTTATACATAGATAAATTCCAGGGCATCATTATGTTTAACCAACCTAGAGTTATGCTTGCTGCTAATTTAGATTGAGACTCCTCCACCTTGTGTTCCTGTTTGTGCAGCTGTTGATCTAAATATATGGAAGGCACTGAAACCTTGCAATGCTGGAGTACTTTCTGTAGATTTAAACCATGTCTTGGGAGTGACACAGATGTCTATATTCTCTAGAGTGAAGATAGCTTATAGGGTGTGGAGTTTCTTGTTTAGGCTCCTCGCATTGAGCAGTAACACATTTAGGTTTTTTGACGATTAATTTGCTAAGTTGCTAGGTTTGTCAGTTTGGCATTGCTTATAAAAGGCTTTAAAGGGGTGGATAAATTTTAACCAATATTTGGAAGCATGGGGGAGACAAGTGCAGACCATCCTTTGCAAAGCAATGTGGTTTGTTAACCATGTCTTCATATGTTGACACATATTGAATCCCCCTGGAAAAAAACACTAGAAACTAAGCCAATTATTGAATTCCATCCTCTTTTGTTCATACGGTGGCATTATCCTTTGAGAGATGGAAATGCTGCTCAATGCAAGGCACATACCTGCCTGAGACACATATTCAGAAAGATTAACAGTGTCTCTCGTCATATGGTTCAGTTAATAAGGATAAGCAAGGGCACAAAATGAGGATGCCTCTTGTCTCCTTTATTATTTGCTTTGACTATTCAGCCTATAGCCAATTTGGTAAAACCTAATGATACAGTAGGAGTTAAAATAAATGATTATTGTAGTTCAAAAATTCATTTATTTGTCAATGATATATTGTCACCAATAGGTAACAGTAGTTCTTCATATTAAAAAAATCATTAAAGTATTTTGAACTGATGTCAGATCTAAAGTTCAATCAGAGTAAAATGAACATTAATTCAAAAGATTCAAATTATTTGATAAAATCTAATAGTAAATTTCAATGGGATGGTAAAGAGATTAACTATTTAGAGTTACTCTCAAATGCAATTGTAAAAATCAACACCAATACATTATAAAAACCTTTTAAACAATATTAAAACAGTAATAAATAATGTGTATGTTATTGTTTTTTACTGCGATGGGTTGACTTTAATCAAAGTAGTTATTTTACCCAAGCTACTACACATTGTATGTTTTCACTATAAAATGACAACTTTCTGAAAGCTGACACTACCCAAAAACTAAAAAGGTGAAAAACTCCCCCAAACTTATATATAGTAACTCCACAGTCACTTTTACAAACAGAAGAAAGAAATCTCCCTAGAAAGTGAATCTTTGCCAGTACACAATTAGAAATCACACTGGCAATGATTTCCTGTGGAGAAAAGCATTTGGTGTTTTGCCATTCAACTTCTTTTCTTGTGAGCTACTGATGCTGGGGGAATTTCTCCTCACGATTGTGTAGGGTTGTTACATTATATAGACAGCTTGTACAGACGCTTCCAAATAATGCATTAAACAATTTAGTGACATTTCTCTGAAGTTTTCATGGCATAAAAAATACACCTAAAATAGCTCCATACAACATAAACAATTCATGAGTATTAGCATGAACTGGCTATTAAAAATATTTACTTAAAATACCAATAATCCAACAGATTCTTCTTACATGAACAACATATCAAAACATTTTGAAATGTTACATATAACAAATACACAGAGAGAAAAGTGTGGTATTTTACATAATTCCATATAACATTTACATCAGAATATATAGCAAACTGAACTTTCAAAAAATTCTAAGCTAAAAAAGAAAACAAATGTTTTGATTTTTTTTTTTTTTGCAATCAAATGTTAAGAGTGAAACATGCTTAATACTTACTATTCAATGGGTAAATTTGTTTTTGTATGAAAAAACATAGAGTGCAAATCAATAGATAGTGCTTAATCTCTAAAGTTGGCTTAATGTTTGATATAATTAAAAAATAGTATCCACCTGTTCTTGATTTTCTAAGCAATCTCAAAACAATTTCTGATATAGAAAGATCATATTTACCCTGAAATATAAAATAATTCAGAACTATACATTTGGTATCAAAGATAACCACCGAAATTATGCTCTCCAAAATGAGTGTCTCAACTTTAAATGCAATATGTAAAAATGTATTTTATTATCATCAAAAAACACATAATCCTTATTTTGGAGATCATTCTCCTGGAAAATTTTACGCAAATCATTTATTCCTCCACACAGAATTATAATTGTATACAAAAAGGAAGGCATTAGATGATGGAGGTATACATTTTTAATCAAAGCAGATTAGTAGCATATGGTTTATGATTGTAAAGTTCTACAAACTTTTTTTGGGAAAAATCAATTTTTCCTGTAAGCATATTAACTAAACTTTTGGTATTCAACCAAGAACAAGGGTGAATTCCCATGTTGGGAAAAACACAAAACTAAACTAAGAACAGCAAATGATTGTTTTGGTGGCTGACAATTTAGTGTTTTTTGCTAAACTTTTGGTATTGTTTAATTCCTCAATTCCTGGAAATGTACTATTTCTATTTGTCTATAGCTTATTAACTATAGTCAGAAAATGATTATAAGTATTTAGGGGTTGGCATAATGTTTAGGCATTGGCATAATGAGTAATGTGTTTACCTCACAGTCACAAGATACAGGGTTTATTCTCAACTTTGGTCACTGTGTGTTTATTGGCTAAGTAAGGAAAGGTCTACAGAAGATTGTCTTGCAGTATACTATGAACCTGACTGTGACATCCCTCCTCTGGGCCATTAATCAAAGACTCTCAATCCTCACCACTGACACTGGTGAGAGATGCTCACTTAGAACAAAAATAGATACAAACAGTATTTCCAGATGCAGCTCTCTGCGCCAAGCACAATTTCCCTTAACAGCACACAGGAAATGCACTCCAATCCTGGGGCTGTTTCCATCTCTCTCACCAGGCCCCAAATAAGACTTCCCACTAACATAGCTGTAAAGTTGAATCCTCAGTTGAGTGTTCTAAGCCACGTCCTCCACCACTCTCTCTGTGAAACCACTGCTCTGTGTCCCTGCTCCAAGTAGCTGACACACACACTCTTTGAGATTTGATTTTATCACACACACACACACACACACACACACACACACACACACACACACACACAAACACATGAGAAAAGCTAGCACAGATGCAACAACTATGTCCCTTCTGCCCAGACTATAAGGTAGATACTGCCACCAGATCACTCCAAAGCCAGCTACTCTAAGGCTCTTAAAAGGCTACCCAATTATACTGAATAAAATTAATTACAAACACAAATGGTAGTGGTTGACCAGTGCAGCAATGGTTTCAGGAGTGGCCACAGTGTCACTAAATAAATATAAGTATTCTCAAAGGTTAAAATATTCTCAAAAAGACAAGCCACAATGAAAAATGTAAACATATTTAATAATATATAATAAAAGAACATGAACATACAAAATATCTATTTACAAGAAACACCAGACTTTCAAGCACAGGAAATATTAAAAAAAAATAGCACAGATGGAAAGACTCACACAGATACAGAAAAAACAATACTTAACTAATCTCACCATATTTTCCTGATTGATCTAAAGAATTAGTACCCTAATTCACTTACTAGAGCAAGGCAAGATGTGCAGGAGAGTGGTCCTCTTTTGTCAGGTTTCACAAACAGACTACCCTGAGACTTCTGTCTCATCTAGTATTAAAACATAATTCCAGTGCTGAATTACAGAATGGCATCCCGTACACCTGATCATCTGACTTCTGGTTCCCACATTACCCCCTTTACCAGAAAGTGAACCAGAATTTAGCACGTGTGTCATAATACAGACACATAGAGCTTTGCTAAGATGTGTTATATCATCTGGGAGCTATAAAACCATTTAAAAAACTACCACTCTTCCAGGGTAGCAATTTGTTCACCCCTAAGGACAATATAGTATGATTCCTAGTCTGTGTTTTCACAGAAATTTCATCTCTGCAGCAATCAGAAATGTAAAATACAATCTTTATGGCCTGGATGAAGTAACTTAATTTTAGATTTTTTTTTCAAATTTAGCTGGACTGAGGTAAACCTCTTCTATTCCAGTATCCTCTGTTATAATATATTCATTTCAACAGTTACAGTACAGTCTAACATACAGGTGTATTTCTTTTCTGTCTATCAGGACCCACTGTTGGTATATTTTAACACAAGCAGCTTTACAAATACATTTTCAAAATAAGTACCTGCACACATCAGTCTGATATACAAATGACATATAATTCTTTACAAAACTTCAGCTAACTATGCTGACTTATGTCCCACATCCAATGCCCTACTTCTTTTGACACAGCTGGAAATACTTCACATCATCACACTGACCAGTAAAGATATGGTTTGTGATGGAATAGTACCTCTTCTCATACTCACAAACTAGTCCTCTCAACTGCTATGATTTATAAGGGGAGGGGTTGTCATAATGGTTAAGGTGTTTCCCTCATAGACATAAGATACAGGGTTGTATTCTTAATATTGAGGGGAATTGGCTAGGCATAAAATGGCCCACAAGGGCAGCCAGTCTAGTAGTTATCTATGAGCTTATGGGAAAATGAGATTATGCATTAATTTACAGAATATATTGATACTGTCACTGTTGTGTATCATAAGAAAATGTCTCCTCATCAGCATCATTACAGTCAGTAACACCAGACAGTGGTACTGATGGTCAATAAAAACTGGAAAGCAAATAGCTATTTGATGTTAATTGCATAATTTAGACTGGGCTTTTTATCATCCCCTAATCTAATCTGCCAAGCAGTTTCCTTTTGTTCCACAATATTCTTATAATCACCACCTCTGGGATCAACAGGCACTTCTTCTAAAATAGAGAATAAAATTGTTTATATTTTGTACACTCTATTATGTTTGTATAAAGCATTGTTTGAATCTTTGCTCTTAATACTATAAACAAACAACCACAGTTTCTAGCCAAAACCAGGAAACACAACACAGGAATTCTCCTCAATAAAATTAAATAAACCAGATGAGAGCACAGCTGCGGCTACAGTTCTTTATTCCACATCATATTCTGGTACCTCGGCTCCATCAGACTTCAAAGGAATAATCTCATTACATTCAGTAGCCATTTTATATCCCCCTAATCACAGTGCTAATTCGTTAAATACATTCACTTCCTTTTAATAATGCCATTTCCCAAATGTTAAAGGTGCCTCACACAAATATAAAATCCATCCCTCACTTCTATAAAGTTGTTACATATTTTACACATCTCCATTATAAAATTTCTTTGCATAATAAATGTAAAATTACTTTTCCATTTCACCATTTTCCAATGAATATCCTATGCTTGTAGTGCCTACCAATGTTTAAATTACACCCCACTAACAATGACTAAATGTGCCACTACACTTTTCCTACTACCCTCTTAAAATTATTTAATGTGACATTTTCTATTTTTCCGTACCTATTCATCTGTACATAAATCTTATAAGTCCCAGTTTACTTCCAAATTTAATCCCTTAGGATATAAAGTACCTAGATTAATAATAATTTTTGCTTCTAATTTTACCAATCTGCTTTTAAATGCTTCACTTCCTATATTATCAGCCCCCCCAAAAAAGGTTGTGCCAGTACACTAAAGAAAAAACTGTCAAAATCTCCCTTATGTGATGTCCAAAAATGCTCAGCAGTCAGACTTTCCCATCTTTTTGTTTCTTATGTCACCTAAATGTTCCAATATTCTCAATTTTACCTTTCTCTTTGTTTGCCCCACGAGTGAAAAGCCACATAGGAGGCAATTCCATTTTCTTTGACAATCTGCATTCTATCAAACTGCAAAACAGTTTCCTTTTGTTCCACAATATTCTTATAATCACCACCTCTGGGATCAGCAGGCACTTTTTCTAAAAAAGAGAATAAAAACTTTTTATATTTTGTACACTCTGTAGTATGTTTTTATAAAGCATTGTTTGAATCTTTGCTCTTAATACTATATACGTGTTTTCTAATATGCTCCTTTAAGGTACGACTGGTCATCGCCACATAATATGAATTACAGCCACTACATAACCCTATGTACACTACTCCCCTACTTCCACAAGAAAAATGACCAGGTACTTGTATAGTGTGTTCCAAATGTGGTAGGGAAATGTATGGTCCTCCTGAAATAAACCTACAAAAATTGCAATGACCACATTTAAACATCCCCATTTTAGCATTCCCAGTGTACTTGTTTGCCTTACCACTACTTCTTTCAAGAGCATTTTAAGACAGTTTGTATTTCTATACACGAAATTGGGTCTAGAGCCTAAGATGTTATATAAGTCACTTTTGCCCTCCACAATCTTCTAATTTTTCTGAAGAAAATGCTAAAATGGGGATGTTTAAATGTTGTCATTGCAATTTTTTTAGTTTTATTTCAGAAGGACCATACATTTCCCTACCACATTTGGAACACACTATACAAGTACCTGGTCATTTTTCTTGTGGAAGTAGGGGAGTAGTGTACATAGGGTTATGTAGTGGCTGTAATTTGTATTACGTGGGGATGACCACTTGTACCTTAAAGGAGCGTATTAGAGAACATGTATATAGTATTAAGAGCAAAGATTCAAACAATGCTTTATACAAACATACTACAGAGTGTACAAAATATAAAACATTTTTATTCTCTATTTTAGAAGAATTGCTTGTTGATCCCAGAGGTGGTGATTATATGAATATTGTGGAACAAAAGGAAACTGCTTGGCAGTTTGACCGAATGCAGATTGTCAAAGAAAATGGAATTGCCTCCTACGTGGCTTGTTCACTTGTGGATCCAGGGAGAGTGTGGTGTGAAGGAGCAGCATTTTATCTTACTCACTCAAGGAAGGAGAGGAGGGACTTCAGTCTGTTATTAAGGACTCTTTTAGTTATTGAGTGTATGCAGTGATTAGAAGACAAATTGCCATGAATAGTCAACAATACAGGTTAGGGCTGGTGCTGGCTGACATTATGTGTGGAGATGTCATCAGCAGTTCCACCCAGCTAGGACATTCCAAAAAATCCCCATCATTTACAGCAGCATACATAATGCTGTTGGGAGGTCCACTCCATTTTTCCATCTCCCCCTTCTCACTCCACCTGCAGCTCAGGTGTATCATCCCTGGAGAATAGTACCTAGGATAAAATGATTACAGTAATTTAAATACAAAGCAGTAGATGGTGAGCTGGAAAGCATGCAATGAGGGGGCAAAAAAAAAAGAATGAAATTTTCTTTTATGAATGATATTGACAATCAGTACAACATATTGCCTTTAACTGTGTCATTTGTTTTCTATGTTATCATACATGATACTGCAGAACACGTATAAGGAAACATTTTATATTTACTGATGCCATAAAATTATTCCATGGAAGATGATGCTTAAGAATTTTATTTTGATTTTAAGTTGAAATGAGAGTTTGTAAGACAGGAGGGATGCTCTGAGGCACAGTAGGTTACATTCATTTCAAAGCAATGCAGGTTAAACTAAATAACAAACATTCAAGGCAAGAAGTACTCATATGAGGGGAAATGTGTAGCAAAAACAAATAAGGAAAGTGACTTGGGGATAATCATATACTATGAGCTATCTGTAAGTAAGCAATATATAATAAAGTGTGGTTGTTGGTGGAATATTGGTGGAACACTGCAGACACAAGAAACTGCATCACCAGTTGAAAACAGAAAATTATTTTGTATCGATAACTGACAAGAACCAACTTTATACAGCTTTAATGACCTCAACGTCCAAAGTATATGATATGGGGTGTATAGAAGCAGTTACACAATGTGCGACACATGGTTTATTGTCTGCACCAGAACTATACAGACAGAAATAAGAAGACATATTTGTTGTAATGAAAAAAGAAAATACATGGGTGGACATTTTCCTTCATCTTAAGGGAACCCATAGAGACCATGCGGCTATCATCATTAAGAAATAAAACAAAACAATTCAAGTTGAAATTAAAATGCAAGCAGTTTAGTGGATCAAAAGAGAGAATTATTTCACAGAAAAGTGGCAGCTCCTTTGAAAACTTTTACTGAAAGGGTCCTGTGGTCAAAAACAGTAACATAATTCAACAACTTATGGCACTAGGGGAAAAGATAAAGGCTGATGATCTGGATGACCTATCCTACAGGTATGGCAGTAGACACAGTAGATGGGCCAAGATGATTTCACCTTCAGGCATTCTCTGTGCAATGCAGGTTATCACTGAAAATATGAACAAAGTCAAGGAACATTGTACAAATAAACAGGACTTGCAATACTTCCATATTCCAAACATCCTTCAGAATAAAAAAAAAATGAATACTTAAAAAACAGATGGGGCATTTGGTTAGATATCAGCATATCAGCAAGTGAAAATTAGGCTTTATATTCATCCTGCATTTTATGGAGGTCTGCTGGATTCTATACTGTGGCAGGCAAACTTATAAAACAATGAGATGCCATAGAGTCCATAAGATCAGTTTAATAGACTGCATCAAGTAAACTGATTGAATTTATAGCATTTTACTACATTTTACCATGAAATGACTTCAGCAATCATCCTTTTATGCTAGTAAAGCAATGAGAAAGATATGAAATGACATGAAAATAAGCTCAGAATCTCTATCCCTCATGGTAATTTCTTATCATTCTTTTAATAGATGAAGAGCATGTTCTACTTCATTCTCTCTCTCTCTCTCTCTATCTCACTCACAGTCTCTGTCTCAATCATCTCTTTCTCTCTCTCTCTCGCTCTCTCGCTCTCTGTCGCTCTCTCTGTCTCTGTCTCATTCCCTCTCCGTAAAAATGACGGGGTAGATCTTTGCAAACTAGAGCAGGACAGAAAAAGAGATATCAAGAGTTCTGCTGTGGTCCAAGTTACATATACTTCCTTAGGGGAAAAAAAAATCACATTTGAATTTGCTGATTTAGGTGGGTAGCTTATAAAATGTTTCATATATTACAGGAATTCCCACTGCAAGTACATCAGTTGAAGTGCAAAACAAACAATATTGCTTTTAAATATAATGTGGCAGTGTGCTTGAGTTTGCACACAGTTCAGAAGTAATGTTTTAAATATATTGCAAACTATTCAGCATGCTAATTTTTATCAGTTTGACTAAAACATAAATATGATATCAGTTTGCTTAGTGCAGAAAACCCTACATTACAAAAGTAAAGCATGCTTTAATATTTTTTATCATGACTGCAGCTGGTATTTTACCCAGTGAGCCATAGGTCATGCTGTCATTATCAATCTTGACTTAGTATTGGCCTGATGTTTTCCTTGCAACTTAAATTATTATTTTACATAACAGAGAAAACAAAAAATGTTATTCTACATGTCATTTAACAGCAGCTGGTGCATACCACTCAGACACTACAGTTTGACAATCAAAATAAAATGCAATTTAAAAAATGCTACAGACGAACATGCTCGTATATTTCCCATGCAGAGGTTTATTTCAACCTCAGCTGACATGCACAACAAACCTCTCTTGGCTGTCTGGTTCAGATCTAAGAAAAACACACATTATAACCAGTTGTAGCTCAGTTCTAATACAACAGTGATACTAAAAACAAAATTAGCAAAAGTGAATAACATTTATAAATCCAAGCACTCTTAAATTGTTTGTTAATACTGTTTCAAAAACAGAGTACCTATCAGTAGGCATTTGGCATATTTTATTTACATTTACATTCTCACCCTAAAGCTTACACCTTTTCTCATGCCCCAGAGTTTTTTTTTTTTTTTCAAAATTAATGATTTTTAATGGTGACTTATAAATATGGTAACAGGATTCTGTCAGCATAGTGCCATCTCTTTTGAAATTCCCTAGAGTAACAACCAGAGATAAGCTGTAGCTTTTATAGACAACAAAGGATTCAACATGTGTAAGAGTGAGAGCGGGAACATATCTTCTGAGGCTACTATTAGCCTTCTGACCTCATTAGTGCTGCAGGAAGCAGTGAGGTCAGAGGAGGTCAAGTGGAGTGAGTGATGGTATTCCTGTTGTTTCCTTCTGAGCAGTCTCATTCCTGGTTTGAATAGGTGATGATGGATATTCAGACATTTTACTTTTCAGAAGATATGTAGGAAAAATGGAACAAATTGTAAGACCATGATGTTCTGAATGCATATTGTGCTGGAAGGCTTTAAACCTGTTGCAAACAATTTGCTACTTTGCAACAGAAGAGAGCTACACTCTCAGAGAATGTAGTTTCAGTATTGCTGAATGTACTGGCTCATCCTTCTGTAATGATCAAACCCTCTGAATACTTGGTATGCAGCCTAACATAGAAAGTTATGCATAGCTACTCAGCAATACATGTAACTAGCTAGCTAGCTAGCTAGCTAACTAACTAACTAACTAACTAACTAACTAACTAACTAACTAACTAACTAAAGAACCAACTAACTTAGCAAGACAACAGCATAGGCAGAGAGGTAATCCACTGATACAGAGAGGGATTGCCTGCTTGTTATACTGGCAGCCAGTTTAACATACTGGATTACTATAGCCTGGTCAAGGTAAACAGTATTGAGTGTCCAGCAACTAGCTCTCCAACCTTGAGTGTGTGTATGTGTGTGTGTGTGTGTGTGTGTGTGTGTGTGTGTGTGTGTGTGTGTGTGTGTGTGTGTGTGTGTGTGTGTGTGTGTGTGTGTGTGTGTGTGTGTGTGTGTGTGTGTGTGTGTGTGTGTGTGTGTGTGTGTGAGTGTGCGTGTGTGTGTGTGTGTGTGTGTGTGTGTGTGTGTGTGTGTGTGTGTGTGTGTGTGTGTGTGTGTGTGTGTGTGTGTGTGTGTGTTATGACAGAAACTCCATCTTATCTCTTTCTCTGGAAGTAAATAGCAGCTAGTTCCAAATGGCTGACAACAGACATTGGGAATATACTTGAACATGGATTGACTTACTCTCACAAGGGATCAGGCAGGACTCTTAACGCCATCATTTCTGGTTCAGACTAAGGAATATATTACAAAAAGAAACAGAACAATTTGTCTTCCTATCATATGTAAACTTTAACAGGGCACT